>NW_025536252.1:0-64423 GCF_020615455.1 Coregonus clupeaformis
CGTGAAAAATATTTTTATACATTTTGCATGAAAAGGGTCTAAAATATTTTTTTCTACGTTCAGCACTAGAAGGACAGGCGTAGAATAGAATTTTGAAGGGTTTTCAAATGTGATTTTTAAAAAGCTTTTTTCAATGAATATTGTCTAAAATCATGTTTTAGGGCAAAATCCACAAAAAAACTAGTTCGGTATATGAAGGGATACAAAGTTTTTTTATAAAAAAACGTGAAAAATATTTTATTTTAATTTTGCATGAAAAGGGTCTAAAATATGTTTTAGCGTTCAGCATAAGAAGGACATATGTAGAATTCAACATACAAGGGTTTTCAAATGTGATTTAAAAAAATCTTTTTTCAATGAATATTTTCTAAAATCATGTTTTAGGCAAAATCCACAATGCAACTAGTTCGGCATATGAAGGGATACAACGTTTTTAAATATAAAACGTGAAAAAATATTTTTTATACATTTTGCATGAAAAGGGTCTAAAATATTTTTTTTCGTTCAACACTGGAAGGACAGGCGTAGAAACAATTTAGAAGGGTTTTTCAAAGCTCTTGATTTAAAAAAAGCTTTTTCAATAAATATTGTCTAAAATCATGTTTTAGGCAAAATTATAATGCAACTAGTTCGGCATAGGAAGGATACAATTTTTTTATAACAAACGTGAAAAATATTTTTGATACATTTTGCATGAAAAGGTTCTAAAATATTTTTTAACGTTCAGCACTAGAAGGACATATGTAGAATTCAACATACAAGGGTTTTCAAATGTGATTTAAAAAAAAATTCAATGAATATTGTCTAAAATCATGTTTTAGGCAAAATCCACAATGCAACTAGTTCGGCATATGAAGGGATACAATTGTTTTTAACAAAGCGTGAAAAATATTTTTATACATTTGCATGAAAAGGGTCTAAAATATGTTTTAACGTTCAGCACTAAGACAGACGTAGAATACAATTTAGAAGGGTTTTCAAATGTGATTTAAAAAAAAGCTTTTTTCAATGAATATTGTCTAAAATCATGTTTTAGGCAAAATATATAATGCAACTAGTTCGGCATAGGAAGGGATACAATTTTTTTATAACAAACGTGAAAAATATTTTTATACATTTTGCATGAAAGGTTCAAAATATTTTTACGTTCAGCACTAGAAGGACATATGTAGAATTCAACATACAAAGGGTTTTCAAATGTGATTTAAAAAAATAATTCAATGAATATTGTCTAAAATCATGTTTTAGGCAAAATCCACAATGCAACTAGTTCCGGCATATGAAGGGATACAATTGTTTTTTAACAAACGTGAAAAATATTTTTATACATTTTGCATGAAAAGGGTCTAAATATGTTTTAACGTTCAGCACTAGAAGGATGTATGAAGAATATAACATACAAGGGTTGTCAAATGTGATTTTTAAAAATAATAATTCTATGAATATTTTCTAAAATCATGTTTTAGGCAAAATCCACAATGCAACTAGTTCGGCATATGAAGGATACATTTTTTTATAACAAACGTGAAAATATTTTTATACATTTTGCATGAAAAAAGGGTCTAAAATATGTTTTAACGTTCAGCACTAGAAGGATGTATGAAGAATATAACATACAAGGGTTTTCAAATGTGATTTAAAAAAATAATAATTCTATGAATATTTTCTAAAATCATGTTTTAGGCAAAATCCACAATGCAACTAGTTCGGCATATGAAGGGATACAATTTTTTTTATAACAGAGGTGAAAAATATTTTTTATACATTTTGCATGAAAAGGGTCTAAAATATTTTTTTTACGTTCAGCACTAGTAGGACAGACGTAGAATACAATTTAGAAGGGTTTTCAAATGTGATTTTAAAAAAAAGCTTTCTTCAATGAATATTGTCTAAAATCATGTTTTAGGCAAAATCCACAATGCAACTAGTTCGGCATATGAAGGGATACCATTTTTTTTATAACAAACGTGAAAATATTTTTTATACATTTTGCATGAAAAGGGTCTAAAATATTTTTTTTACGTTCAGCACTAGAAGGACATATGTAGAATTCAACATACAAGTGTTTTCAAATGTGATAAAAAAAAAAAACATTCAATGAATATTTTCTAAAATCATGTTTTAGGCAAAATCCACAATGCAACTAGTTCTAAATATGAAGGGATACAATTATTTTTATAACAAACGTGAAAAAATATTTTTTATACATTTTGCATGAAAAGGGTCTAAAATATTTTTTCTCGTTCAGCACTAGAAGGACAGACGTAGAATAGAATTTTGAAGGGTTTTCAAATGTGATTTTTTTAAAAAGCTTTTTTCAATGAATATTGTCTAAAAATCATGTTTTAGGCAAAATCCACAAAAAAACTAGTTCGGTATATGAAGGGATACAAAAGATTTTTTATAAAAAACGTGAAAAATATTTTATTTTAATTTTGCATGAAAAGGGTCTAAAATATGTTTTAACGTTCAGCATAAGAAGGACATATGTAGAATTCAACATACAAGGGTTTTCAAATGTGATTTAAAAAAATCTTTTTCAATGAATATTTTCTAAAATCATGTTTTAGGCAAAATCCACAATGCAACTAGTTCGGCATATGAAGGATACAACGTTTTTAAATATAAAACGTGAAAAATATTTTTTATACATTTTGCATGAAAAGGGTCTAAAATATTTTTTTTACGTTCAGCACTGGAAGGACAGGCGTAGAATACAATTTAGAAGGGTTTTCAAATGTGATTTAAAAAAAAGCTTTTTTCAATAAATATTGTCTAAAATCATGTTTTAGGCAAAATATATAATGCAACTAGTTCGGCATAGGAAGGGATACAAATTTTTTTATAACAAACGTGAAAAATATTTTTATACATTTTGCATGAAAAGGTTCTAAAATATTTTTTTAACGTTCAGCACTAGAAGGACATATGTAGAATTCAACATACAAGGGTTTTCAAATGTGATTTAAAAAAAAAAATTCAATGAACATTGTCTAAAATCATGTTTTAGGCAAAATCCACAATGCAACTAGTTCGGCATATGAAGGGATACAATTGTTTTTTTTTAACAAACGTGAAAAATATTTTTATACATTTTGCATGAAAAGGGTCTAAAATATGTTTTAACGTTCAGCACTAAACAGACGTAGAATACAATTTAGAAGGGTTTTCAAATGTGATTTAAAAAAAAGCTTTTTCAATGAATATTGTCTAAAATCATGTTTTAGGCAAAATATAATGCAACTAGTTCGGCATAGGAAGGGATACAATTTTTTTATAACAAAGCGTGAAAAATATTTTTATACATTTTGCATGAAAAAGGTTCTAAAATATTTTTTTAACGTTCAACACTAGAAGGACATATGTAGAATTCAACATACAAGGGTTTTCAAATGTGATTTAAAAAAAAATAATTCAATGAATATTGTCTAAAATCATGTTTTAGGCAAAATCCACAATGCAACTAGTTCGGCATATGAAGGATACAATTGTTTTTTTTAACAAACGTGAAAAAATATTTTTATACATTTTGCATGAAAAGGGTCTAAAATATGTTTTAACGTTCAGCACTAGAAGGATGTATGAAGAATATAACATACAAGGGTTTTCAAATGTGATTTTTAAAAATAATAATTCTATGAATATTTTCTAAAAATCATGTTTTAGGCAAAATCCACAATGCAACTAGTTCGGCATATGAAGGGATACATTTTTTTATAACAAACGTGAAAATATTTTTTATACATTTTGCATGAAAAGGGTCTAAAATGATTTTTTACGTTCAGCACTAGGACAGACGTAGAATACAATTTAGAAGGGTTTTCAAATGTGATTTAAAAAAAAGCTTTTTTCAATGAATATTGTCTAAAATCATGTTTAGGCAAAATATATAATGCAACTAGTTCGGCATAGGAAGGGATACAATTTTTTTATAACAAACGTGAAAAATATTTTTATACATTTTGCATGAAAAGGTTCTAAAATATTTTTTTAACGTTCAGCACTAGAAGGACATATGTAGAATTCAACATACAAGGGTTTTCAAATGTGATTTAAAAAAAATTTCTATGAATATTGTCTAAAATCATGTTTTAGGCAAAATCCACAATGCAACTAGTTCGGCATATGAAGGGATACAATTGTTTTTTAACAAACGTGAAAAATATTTTTTACATTTTGCATGAAAAAGGGTCTAAAATATGTTTTAACGTTCAGCACTAGAAGGATGTATGAAGAATATAACATACAAGGGTTTTCAAATGTGATTTTTAAAAATAATAATTCTATGAATATTTTCTAAAATCATGTTTTAGGCAAAATCCACAATGCAACTAGTTCGGCATATGAAGGGATACATTTTTTTTTATAACAAACGTGAAAATATTTTTTATACATTTTGCATGAAAAGGGTCTAAAATATTTTTTTTACGTTCAGCACTAGGACAGACGTAGAATACAATTTAGAAGGGTTTTCAAATGTGATTTAAAAAAAAGCTTTTTTCAATGAATATTGTCTAAAATCATGTTTTAGGCAAAATATATAATGCAACTAGTTCGGCATAGGAAGGGATACAATTTTTTTTATAACAAACGTGAAAAATATTTTTATACATTTTGCATGAAAAGGTTCTAAAATATTTTTTTAACGTTCAGCACTAGAAGGACATATGTAGAATTCAACATACAAGGGTTTTCAAATGTGATTTAAAAAAAAATAATTCAATGAATATTGTCTAAAATCATGTTTTAGGCAAAATCCACAATGCAACTAGTTCGGCATATGAAGGGATACAATTGTTTTTTTAACAAACGTGAAAAATATTTTTATACATTTTGCATGAAAAGGGTCTAAAATATGTTTTAACGTTCAGCACTAGAAGGATGTATGAAGAATATAACATACAAGGGTTTTCAAATGTGATTTTTAAAAATAATAATTCTATGAATATTTTCTAAAATCATGTTTTAGGCAAAATCCACAATGCAACTAGTTCGGCATATGAAGGGATACATTTTTTTTTATAACAAACGTGAAAATATTTTTTATACATTTTGCATGAAAAGGGTCTAAAATATTTTTTTTACGTTCAGCACTAGGACAGACGTAGAATACAATTTAGAAGGGTTTTCAAATGTGATTTAAAAAAAGCTTTTTCAATGAATATTGTCTAAAATCATGTTTTAGGCAAAATATATAATGCAACTAGTTCGGCATAGGAAGGGATACAATTTTTTTTTATAACAAACGTGAAAAAATATTTTTATACATTTTGCATGAAAAGGTTCTAAAATATTTTTTTAACGTTCAGCACTAGAAGGACATATGTAGAATTCAACATACAAGGGTTTTCAAATGTGATTTTAAAAAAAAATTTCTATGAATATTGTCTAAAATCATGTTTTAGGCAAAATCCACAATGCAACTAGTTCGGCATATGAAGGGATACAATTGTTTTTTTTAACAAACGTGAAAAAATATTTTTTTACATTTTGCATGAAAAGGGTCTAAAATATGTTTTAACGTTCAGCACTAGAAGGATGTATGAAGAATATAACATACAAGGGTTTTTCAAATGTGATTTTAAAAATAATAATTCTATGAATATTTTCTAAAATCATGTTTTAGGCAAAATCCACAATGCAACTAGTTCGGCATATGAAGGGATACCAATTTTTTATAACAAAGGTGAAAAATATTTGTATACATTTTGCATGAAAAGGGTCTAAAATATTTTTTAACGTTCAGCACTAGAAGGACATATATAGAATTCAACATACAAGTGTTTTCAAATGATTAAAAAAAAAAATTCAATGAATATTTTCTAAAATCATGTTTTAGGCAAAATCCACAATGCAACTAGTTCTAAATATGAAGGGATACAATTATTTTTATAACAAACTTGAAATTTTTTTTATACATTTTGCATGAAAAGGTTCTAAAATATTTTTTCTACGTTCAGCACTAGAAGGACAGACGTAGAATAGAATTTTGAAGGGTTTTCAAATGTGATTTTTTTAAAAGCTTTTTTCAATGAATATTGTCTAAAATCATGTTTTAGGCAAAATCCACAAAAAAACTAGTTCGGTATATGAGGGGATACAAAGTTTTTTTTATAAAAAACGTGAAAAATATTTTATTTTAATTTTGCATGAAAAGGGTCTAAAATATGTTTTAACGTTCAGCATAAGAAGGACATATGTAGAATTCAACATACAAGGGTTTTCAAATGTGATTTTAAAAAAATCTTTTTTCAATGAATATTTTCTAAAATCATGTTTTAGGCAAAATCCACAATGCAACTAGTTCGGCATATGAAGGGATACAACGTTTTTAAATAAAAAACGTGAAAAATATTTTTATACATTTTTGCATGAAAAGGGTCTAAAATATTTTTTTACGTTCAGCACTGGAAGGACAGGCGTAGAATACAATTTAGAAGGGTTTTTCAAATGTGATTTTTTTTTAAAGCTTTTTTCAATGAATATTGTCTAAAATCATGTTTTAGGCAAAATCCACAATGCAACTAGTTCGGCATATGAAGGGATACATTTTTTTATAACAAACGTGAAAATATTTTTATACATTTTGCATGAAAAGGTCTAAAATATTTTTTTACGTTCAGCACTAGGACAGACGTAGAATACAATTTAGAAGGGTTTTCAAATGTGATTTAAAAAAGCTTTTTCAATGAATATTGTCTAAAATCATGTTTTAGGCAAAATATATAATGCAACTAGTTCGGCATAGGAAGGGATACAATTTTTTATAACAAAACGTGAAAAATATTTTTTATACATTTTGCATGAAAAGGTTCTAAAATATTTTTTTAACGTTCAGCACTAGAAGGACATATGTAGAATTCAACATACAAGGGTTTTCAAATGTGATTTAAAAAAAAATTCAATGAATATTGTCTAAAATCATGTTTTAGGCAAAATCCACAATGCAACTAGTTCGGCATATGAAGGGATACAATTGTTTTTTTAACAAACGTGAAAATATTTTTTATACATTTTGCATGAAAAGGGTCTAAAATATGTTTTAACGTTCAGCACTAGAAGGATGTATGAAGAATATAACATACAAGGGTTTTCAAATGTGATTTAAAAAAATAATAATTCTATGAATATTTTCTAAAATCATGTTTTAGGCAAAATCCACAATGCAACTAGTTCGGCATATGAAGGGATACAATTTTTTTATAACAGAGGTGAAAAATATTTTTTATACATTTGCATGAAAAGGGTCTAAAATATTTTTTTACGTTCAGCACTAGTAGGACAGACGTAGAATACAATTTAGAAGGGTTTTCAAATGTGATTTAAAAAAAAGCTTTCTTCAATGAATATTGTCTAAAATCATGTTTTAGGCAAAATCCACAATACAACTAGTTCGGCATATGAAGGGATACCATTTTTTTTATAACAGAGGTGAAAAATATTTGTATACATTTTGCATGAAAAGGGTCTAAAATATTTTTTTAACGTTCAGCACTAGAAGGACATATGTAGAATTCAACATACAAGTGTTTTCAAATGTGATTAAAAAAAAAAAATTCAATGAATATTTTCTAAAATCATGTTTTAGGCAAAATCCACAATGCAACTAGTACTAAATATGAAGGGATAAATTTTTTTTATAACAAACGTGAAAAATATTTTTATACATTTTGCATGAAAAGGTTCTAAAATATTTTTTCTACGTTCAGCACTAGAAGGACAGACGTAGAATACAATTTTGAAGGGTTTTCAAATGTGATTTTTTAAAAAGCTTTTTTCAATGAATATTGTCTAAAATCATGTTTTAGGCAAAATCCACAAAAAAACTAGTTCGGTATATGAAGGATACAAAGTTTTTTTTATAACAAACGTGAAAAATATTTTATTTTAATTTTGCATGAAAAGGGTCTAAAATATGTTTTAACGTTCAGCACTAGAAGGACATATGTAGAATTCAACATACAAGGGTTTTCAAATGTGATTAAAAAAAAAAAAATTCAATGAATATTGTCTAAAATCATGTTTTAGGCAAAATCCACAATGCAACTAGTTCTAAATATGAAGGGATACAATTATTTTTATAACAAACGTGAAAAATATTTTTATACATTTTGCATGAAAAGGTTCTAAAATATTTTTTCTACGTTCAGCACTAGAAGGACAGACGTAGAATACAATTTTGAAGGGTTTTCAAATGTGATTTTTTAAAAAGCTTTTTTCAATGAATATTGTCTAAAATCATGTTTTAGGCAAAATCCACAAAAAAACTAGTTCGGTATATGAAGGGATACAAAGTTTTTTTAATAAAAAACGTGAAAAATATTTTATTTTAATTTTGCATGAAAAGGGTCTAAAATATGTTTTAACGTTCAGCATAAGAAGGACATATGTAGAATTCAACATACAAGGGTTTTCAAATGTGATTAAAAAAATCTTTTTCAATGAATATTTTCTAAAATCATGTTTTAGGCAAAATCCACAATGCAACTAGTTCGGCATATGAAGGATACAATTTTTTTATAACAAACGTGAAAATATTTTTATACATTTTGCATGAAAAGGGTCTAAAATATTTTTTTACACGTTCAGCACTAGGACAGACGTAGAATACAATTTAGAAGGGTTTTCAAATGTGATTTAAAAAAAAGCTTTTTTCAATGAATATTGTCTAAAATCATGTTTTAGGCAAAATATATAATGCAACTAGTTCGGCATAGGAAGGGATACAATTTTTTTATAACAAACGTGAAAAAATATTTTTATACATTTTGCATGAAAAGGTTCTAAAATATTTTTTTAACGTTCAGCACTAGAAGGACATATGTAGAATTCAACATACAAGGGTTTTCAAATTTGATTTAAAAAAAATAATAATTCAATGAATATTGTCTAAAAAATCATGTTTTAGGCAAAATCCACAATGCAACTAGTTCGGCATATGAAGGGATACAATTGTTTTTTAACAAACGTGAAAAATATTTTTATACATTTTGCATGAAAAGGGTCTAAAATATGTTTTAACGTTCAGCACTAGAAGGATGTATGAAGAATATAACATACAAGGGTTTTCAAATGTGATTTAAAAAAAAAATAATTCTTTGAATATTTTCTAAAATCATGTTTTAGGCAAAATCCACAATGCAACTAGTTCGGCATATGAAGGGATACAATTTCTTTTATAACAGAGGTGAAAAATATTTTTCTACATTTTGCATGAAAAGGGTCTAAAATATTTTTTTACGTTCAGCACTAGTAGGACAGACGTAGAATACAATTTAGAAAGGTTTTCAAATGTGATTTAAAAAAAGCTTTCTTCAATGAATATTGTTTAAAATCATGTTTTAGGCAAAATCCACAATGCAACTAGTTCGGCATATGAAGGGATACAATTTTTTTTTATAACAAAGGTGAAAAATATTTGTATACATTTTGCATGAAAAGGGTCTAAAATATTTTTTTAACGTTCAGCACTAGAAGGACATATGTAGAATTCAACATACAAGTGTTTTCAAATGTGATTAAAAAAAAATTCAGAGAATATTTTCTAAAATCATGTTTTAGGCAAAATCCACAATGCAACTAGTTCTAAATATGAAGGGATACAATTATTTTTATAACAAACGTGAAAAATATTTTTTATACATTTGCATGAAAAGGGTCTAAAATATTTTTTCTACGTTCAGCACTAGAAGGACAGACGTAGAATACAATTTTGAAGGGGTTTTCAAATGTGATTTTAAAAAAAGCTTTTTTCAATGAATATTGTCCTAAAATCATGTTTTAGGCAAAATCCACAAAAAAAACTAGTTCGGTATATGAAGGGATACAAAGTTTTTTTTATAAAAAAACGTGAAAAATATTTTATTTTAATTTTGCATGAAAAGGGTCTAAAATATGTTTTAACGTTCAGCATAAGAAGGACATATGTAGAATTCAACATACAAGGGTTTTCAAATGTGATTTAAAAAAATCTTTTTCAATGAATATTTTCTAAAATCATGTTTTAGGCAAAATCCACAATGCAACTAGTTCAGCATATGAAGGGATACATTTTTTTATAACAAACGTGAAAAATATTTTTTATACATTTTGCATGAAAAGGGTCTAAAATATTTTTTTACGTTCAGCACTAGAAGGACAGGCGTAGAATACAATTTAGAAGGGTTTTCAAATGTGATTTTTTTAAAAGCTTTTTTCAATGAATATTGTCTAAAATCATGTTTTAGGCAAAATCCACAATGCAACTAGTTCGGCATATGAAGGGATACAATTTTTTTTATAACAAACGTGAAAATATTTTTATACATTTTGCATGAAAAGGGTCTAAAATATTTTTTTACGTTCAGCACTAGAAGGACATATGTAGAATTCAACATACAAGGGTTTTCAAATGTGATTTGAAAAAAATCTTTTTTCAATGAATATTTTCTAAAATCATGTTTTAGGCAAAATCCACAAAAAAACTAGTTCGGCATATGAAGGGATACAACGTTTTTTTAAATAAAAAACGTGAAAAATATTTTTATACATTTTGCATGAAAAGGGTCTAAAATATTTTTTTACGTTCAGCACTAGAAGGAAAGGCGTTGAATACAATTTAGAAGGGTTTTCAAATGTGATTTTTTTAAAGCTTTTTTCAATGAATATTGTCTAAAATCATGTTTTAGGCAAAATCCACAATGCAACTAGTTCGGCATATGAAGGGATACAATTTTTTTATAACAAACGTGAAAAATATTTTTACACATTTTGCATGAAAAGGGTCTAAAATATTTTTTTAACGTTCAGCACTAGGACAGACGTAGAATACAATTTAGAAGGGTTTTCAAATGTGATTTAAAAAAAAGCTTTTTTCAATGAATATTGTCTAAAATCATGTTTTAGGCAAAATATATAATGCAACTAGTTCGGCATAGGAAGGGATACAATTTTTTTATAACAAACGTGAAAAATATTTTTATACATTTTGCATGAAAAGGTTCTAAAATATTTTTTTTAACGTTCAGCACTAGAAGGACATATGTAGAATTCAACATACAAGTGTTTTCAAATGTGAAAAAAAAACATTCAATGAATATTTTCTAAAATCATGTTTTAGGCAAAATCCACAATGCAACTAGTTCTAAATATGAAGGGATACAATTATTTTTATAACAAACGTGAAAAATATTTTTATACATTTTGCATGAAAAGGGTCTAAAATATTTTTTTACGTTCAGCACTAGAAGGACAGACGTAGAATAGAATTTTGAAGGGTTTTCAAATGTGATTTTTTAAAAAAGCTTTTTTCAATGAATATTGTCTAAAATCATGTTTTAGGCAAAATCCACAAAAAAACTAGTTCGGTATATGAAGGGATACAAAGTTTTTTTATAAAAAAACGTGAAAAATATTTTATTTTAATTTTGCATGAAAAGGGTCTAAAATATGTTTTAACGTTCAGCATAAGAAGGACATATGTAGAATTCAACATACAAGGGTTTTCAAATGTGATTTAAAAAAAATCTTTTTTCAATGAATATTTTCTAAAATCATGTTTTAGGCAAAATCCACAATGCAACTAGTTCGGCATATGAAGGGATACAACGTTTTTTAAATATAAAACGTGAAAAATATTTTTTATACATTTTGCATGAAAAGGGTCTAAAATATTTTTTTTACGTTCAGCACTGGAAGGACAGGCGTAGAATACAATTTAGAAGGGTTTTCAAATGTGATTTAAAAAAAAGCTTTTTTCAATAAATATTGTCTAAAATCATGTTTTAGGCAAAATATATAATGCAACTAGTTCGGCATAGGAAGGGATACAAATTTTTTTTATAACAAACGTGAAAAATATTTTTATACATTTTGCATGAAAAGGTTCTAAAATATTTTTTTAACGTTCAGCACTAGAAGGACATATGTAGAATTCAACATACAAGGGTTTTCAAATGTGATTTAAAAAAAAAAAATTCAATGAATATTGTCTAAAATCATGTTTTAGGCAAAATCCACAATGCAACTAGTTCGGCATATGAAGGGATACAATTGTTTTTTTAACAAACGTGAAAAATATTTTTATACATTTTGCATGAAAAGGGTCTAAAATATGTTTTAACGTTCAGCACTAAGACAGACGTAGAATACAATTTAGAAGGGTTTTCAAATGTGATTTAAAAAAAAGCTTTTTTCAATGAATATTGTCTAAAATCATGTTTTAGGCAAAATATATAATGCAACTAGTTCGGCATAGGAAGGGATACAATTTTTTTTATAACAAACGTGAAAAATATTTTTATACATTTTGCATGAAAAGGTTCTAAAATATTTTTTTAACGTTCAGCACTAGAAGGACATATGTAGAATTCAACATACAAGGGTTTTCAAATGTGATTTAAAAAAAAATAATTCAATGAATATTGTCTAAAATCATGTTTTAGGCAAAATCCACAATGCAACTAGTTCGGCATATGAAGGGATACAATTGTTTTTTTAACAAACGTGAAAAATATTTTTATACATTTTGCATGAAAAGGGTCTAAAATATGTTTTAACGTTCAGCACTAGAAGGATGTATGAAGAATATAACATACAAGGGTTTTCAAATGTGATTTTTAAAAATAATAATTCTATGAATATTTTCTAAAATCATGTTTTAGGCAAAATCCACAATGCAACTAGTTCGGCATATGAAGGGATACCAATTTTTTTATAACAAAGGTGAAAAATATTTGAATACATTTTGCATGAAAAGGGTCTAAAATATTTTTTAACGTTCAGCACTAGAAGGACATATATAGAATTCAACATACAAGTGTTTTCAAATGTGATTAAAAAAAAAAAAATTCAATGAATATTTTCTAAAATCATGTTTTAGGCAAAATCCACAATGCAACTAGTTCTAAATATGAAGGGATACAATTATTTTTATAACAAACGTGAAAAATATTTTTTATACATTTTGCATGAAAAGGGTCTAAAATATTTTTTCTACGTTCAGCACTAGAAGGACAGGACGTAGAATACAATTTTGAAGGGTTTTCAAATGTGATTTTTAAAAGCTTTTTTCAATGAATATTGTCTAAAATCATGTTTTAGGCAAAATCCACAATGCAACTAGTTCGGCATATGAAGGGATACAATTTTTTTATAACAAACGTGAAAATATTTTTTTATACATTTTGCATGAAAAGGGGTCTAAAATATTTTTTTGACGTTCAGCACTAGAAGGACATATGTAGAATTCAACATACAAGGGTTTTCAAATGTGATTTGAAAAAAATCTTTTTTCAATGAATATTTTCTAAAATCATGTTTTAGGCAAAATCCACAAAAAAACTAGTTCGGCATATGAAGGGATACAACGTTTTTTAAATAAAAAACGTGAAAAATATTTTTTATACATTTTGCATGAAAAGGGTCTAAAATATTTTTTTTACGTTCAGCACTAGAAGGAAAGGCGTTGAATACAATTTAGAAGGGTTTTCAAATGTGATTTTTTTTAAAGCTTTTTTCAATGAATATTGTCTAAAATCATGTTTTAGGCAAAATCCACAATGCAACTAGTTCGGCATATGAAGGGATACAATTTTTTTTATAACAAACGTGAAAATATTTTTTACACATTTTGCATGAAAAGGGTCTAAAATATTTTTTTAACGTTCAGCACTAGGACAGACGTAGAATACAATTTAGAAGGGTTTTCAAATGTGATTTAAAAAAAAGCTTTTTTCAATGAATATTGTCTAAAATCATGTTTTAGGCAAAATATATAATGCAACTAGTTCGGCATAGGAAGGGATACAATTTTTTTTATAACAAACGTGAAAAATATTTTTATACATTTTGCATGAAAAGGTTCTAAAATATTTTTTTAACGTTCAGCACTAGAAGGACATATGTAGAATTCAACATACAAGTGTTTTCAAATGTGATAAAAAAAAAAACATTCAATGAATATTTTCTAAAATCATGTTTTAGGCAAAATCCACAATGCAACTAGTTCTAAATATGAAGGGATACAATTATTTTTATAACAAACGTGAAAAATATTTTTTATACATTTTGCATGAAAAGGGTCTAAAATATTTTTTCTACGTTCAGCACTAGAAGGACAGGACGTGAATAGAATTTTGAAGGGTTTTCAAATGTGATTTTTAAAAGCTTTTTTCAATGAATATTGTCTAAAATCATGTTTTAGGCAAAATCCACAAAAAACTAGTTCGGTATATGAAGGGATACAAAGTTTTTTTATAAAAAACGTGAAAAATATTTTATTTTAATTTTGCATGAAAAGGGTCTAAAATATGTTTTAACGTTCAGCATAAGAAGGACATATGTAGAATTCAACATACAAGGGTTTTCAAATGTGATTTAAAAAAATCTTTTTTTCAATGAATATTTTCTAAAATCATGTTTTAGGCAAAATCCACAATGCAACTAGTTCGGCATATGAAGGGATACAACGTTTTTTAAATATAAAAACGTGAAAAAATATTTTTATACATTTTGCATGAAAAGGGTCTAAAATATTTTTTTACGTTCAGCACTGGAAGGACAGGCGTAGAATACAATTTAGAAGGGTTTTCAAATGTGATTTAAAAAAAAGCTTTTTCAATAAATATTGTCTAAAATCATGTTTTAGGCAAAATATATAATGCAACTAGTTCGGCATAGGAAGGGATACAAATTTTTTTATAACAAACGTGAAAAATATTTTTATACATTTTGCATGAAAAGGTTCTAAAATATTTTTTTAACGTTCAGCACTAGAAGGACATATGTAGAATTCAACATACAAGGGTTTTCAAATGTGATTTAAAAAAAAAAAATTCAATGAATATTGTCTAAAATCATGTTTTAGGCAAAATCCACAATGCAACTAGTTCGGCATATGAAGGGATACAATTGTTTTTTAACAAACGTGAAAAATATTTTTATACATTTTGCATGAAAAGGGTCTAAAATATGTTTTTAACGTTCAGCACTAAGACAGACGTAGAATACAATTTAGAAGGGTTTTCAAATGTGATTTAAAAAAAGCTTTTTTCAATGAATATTGTCTAAAATCATGTTTTAGGCAAAATATATAATGCAACTAGTTCGGCATAGGAAGGGATACAATTTTTTTATAACAAACGTGAAAAATATTTTTATACATTTTGCATGAAAAGGTTCTAAAATATTTTTTTAACGTTCAGCACTAGAAGGACATATGTAGAATTCAACATACAAGGGTTTTCAAATGTGATTTTAAAAAAAATAATTAAATGAATATTGTCTAAAATCATGTTTTAGGCAAAATCCACAAAAAAACTAGTTCGGCATATGAAGGGATACAATTGTTTTTTAACAAAGCGTGAAAAATATTTTTATACATTTTGCATGAAAAGGGTCTAAAATATGTTTTAACGTTCAGCACTAGAAGGATGTATGAAGAATATAACATACGAAGGGTTTTCAAATGTGATTTTTAAAAAATAATAATTCATGAATATTTTCTAAAATCATGTTTTAGGCAAAATCCACAATGCAACTAGTTCGGCATATGAAGGGATACCAATTTTTTTATAACAAAGGTGAAAAATATTTGAATACATTTTGCATGAAAAGGGTCTAAAATATTTTTTAACGTTCAGCACTAGAAGGACATATATAGAATTCAACATACAAGTGTTTTCAAATGTGATTAAAAAAAAAAATTCAATGAATATTTTCTAAAATCATGTTTTAGGCAAAATCCACAATGCAACTAGTTCTAAATATGAAGGGATACAATTATTTTATAACAAACGTGAAAAATATTTTTATACATTTTGCATGAAAAGGGTCTAAAATATTTTTTCTCGTTCAGCACTAGAAGGACAGGCGTAGAATACAATTTTGAAGGGTTTTCAAATGTGATTTTTTAAAAGCTTTTTTCAATGAATATTGTCTAAAATCATGTTTTAGGCAAAATCCACAAAAAAACTAGTTCGGTATATGAAGGGATACAAAGTTTTTTTTATAAAAAACGTGAAAAATATTTTATTTTAATTTTGCATGAAAAGGGTCTAAAATATGTTTTAACGTTCAGCATAAGAAGGACATATGTAGAATTCAACATAAAAGGGTTTTCAAATGTGATTTAAAAAAAATCTTTTTTCAATGAATATTTTCTAAAATCATGTTTTAGGCAAAATCCACAATGCAACTAGTTCGGCATATGAAGGGATACATTTTTTTTTATAACAAACGTGAAAATATTTTTTATACATTTTGCATGAAAAGGGTCTAAAATATTTTTTTTACGTTCAGCACTAGGACAGACGTAGAATACAATTTAGAAGGGTTTTCAAATGTGATTTAAAAAAAAGCTTTTTTCAATGAATATTGTCTAAAATCATGTTTTAGGCAAAATATATAATGCAACTAGTTCGGCATAGGAAGGGATACAATTTTTTTTATAACAAACGTGAAAAATATTTTTATACATTTTGCATGAAAAGGTTCTAAAATATTTTTTAACGTTCAGCACTAGAAGGACATATGTAGAATTCAACATACAAGGGTTTTCAAATGTGATTTAAAAAAATAATTCAATGAATATTGTCTAAAATCATGTTTTAGGCAAAATCCACAATGCAACTAGTTCGGCATATGAAGGGATACAATTGTTTTTTAACAAACGTGAAAAATATTTTTATACATTTTGCATGAAAAGGGTCTAAAATATGTTTTAACGTTCAGCACTAGAAGGATGTATGAAGAATATAACATACAAGGGTTTTCAAATGTGATTTTTAAAAATAATAATTCTATGAATATTTTCTAAAATCATGTTTTAGGCAAAATCCACAATGCAACTAGTTCGGCATATGAAGGGATACCAATTTTTTTATAACAAAGGTGAAAAATATTTGAATACATTTTGCATGAAAAGGGTCTAAAATATTTTTTAACGTTCAGCACTAGAAGGACATATATAGAATTCAACATACAAGTGTTTTCAAATGTGATTAAAAAAAAAAATTCAATGAATATTTTCTAAAATCATGTTTTAGGCAAAATCCACAATGCAACTAGTTCTAAATATGAAGGGATACAATTATTTTTATAACAAACGTGAAAAATATTTTTTATACATTTTGCATGAAAAGGGTCTAAAATATTTTTCTACGTTCAGCACTAGAAGGACAGACGTAGAATACAATTTTGAAGGGTTTTCAAATGTGATTTTTTAAAAAGCTTTTTTCAATGAATATTGTCTAAAATCATGTTTTAGGCAAAATCCAAAAAAAACTAGTTCGGTATATGAAGGGATACAAAGTTTTTTTTATAAAAAACGTGAAAAATATTTTATTTTAATTTTGCATGAAAAGGGTCTAAAATATGTTTTAACGTTCAGCATAAGAAGGACATATGTAGAATTCAACATAAAAGGGTTTTCAAATGTGATTTAAAAAAATCTTTTTTCAATGAATATTTTCTAAAATCATGTTTTAGGCAAAATCCACAATGCAACTAGTTCGGCATATGAAGGGATACATTTTTTTTATAACAAACGTGAAAATATTTTTTATACATTTTGCATGAAAAGGGTCTAAAATATTTTTTTACGTTCAGCACTAGGACAGACGTGAGAATACAATTTAGAAGGGTTTTCAAATGTGATTTTTTTAAAAGCTTTTTTCAATGAATATTGTCTAAAATCATGTTTTAGGCAAAATATATAATGCAACTAGTTCGGCATAGGAAGGGATACAATTTTTTTTATAACAAACGTGAAAAATATTTTTATACATTTTGCATGAAAAGGTTCTAAAATATTTTTTTAACGTTCAGCACTAGAAGGACATATGTAGAATTCAACATACAAGGGTTTTCAAATGTGATTTAAAAAAAAATTTCTATGAATATTGTCTAAAATCATGTTTTAGGCAAAATCCACAATGCAACTAGTTCGGCATATGAAGGGATACAATTGTTTTTTAACAAACGTGAAAAATATTTTATACATTTTGCATGAAAAGGGTCTAAAATATGTTTTAACGTTCAGCACTAGAAGGATGTATGAAGAATATAACATACAAGGGTTTTCAAATGTGATTTTAAAAAATAATAATTCTATGAATATTTTCTAAAATCATGTTTTAGGCAAAATCCACAATGCAACTAGTTCGGCATATGAAGGGATACCAATTTTTTTATAACAAAGGTGAAAAATATTTGTATACATTTTGCATGAAAAAGGGTCTAAAATATTTTTTAACGTTCAGCACTAGAAGGACATATATAGAATTCAACATACAAGTGTTTTCAAATGTGATTAAAAAAAAAAAAATTCAATGAATATTTTCTAAAATCATGTTTTAGGCAAAATCCACAATGCAACTAGTTCTAAATATGAAGGGATACAATTATTTTTATAACAAACTTGAAATTTTTTTTATACATTTTGCATGAAAAGGTTCTAAAATATTTTTTCTACGTTCAGCACTAGAAGGACAGACGTAGAATAGAATTTTGAAGGGTTTTCAAATGTGATTTTTTTAAAAGCTTTTTTCAATGAATATTGTCTAAAATCATGTTTTAGGCAAAATCCACAAAAAAACTAGTTCGGTATATGAGGGGATACAAAGTTTTTTTTATAAAAAACGTGAAAAATATTTTATTTTAATTTTGCATGAAAAGGGTCTAAAATATGTTTTAACGTTCAGCATAAGAAGGACATATGTAGAATTCAACATACAAGGGTTTTCAAATGTGATTTTAAAAAAATCTTTTTTCAATGAATATTTTCTAAAATCATGTTTTAGGCAAAATCCACAATGCAACTAGTTCGGCATATGAAGGGATACAACGTTTTTTAAATAAAAAACGTGAAAAATATTTTTTATACATTTTGCATGAAAAGGGTCTAAAATATTTTTTTTACGTTCAGCACTGGAAGGACAGGCGTAGAATACAATTTAGAAGGGTTTTCAAATGTGATTTTTTTTAAAGCTTTTTTCAATGAATATTGTCTAAAATCATGTTTTAGGCAAAATCCACAATGCAACTAGTTCGGCATATGAAGGGATACATTTTTTTTTATAACAAACGTGAAAAATATTTTTTATACATTTTGCATGAAAAGGGTCTAAAATATTTTTTTACGTTCAGCACTAGGACAGACGTAGAATACAATTTAGAAGGGTTTTCAAATGTGATTTAAAAAAAAGCTTTTTTCAATGAATATTGTCTAAAATCATGTTTTAGGCAAAATATATAATGCAACTAGTTCGGCATAGGAAGGGATACCATTTTTTTTATAACAAACGTGAAAAATATTTTTATACATTTTGCATGAAAAGGTTCTAAAATATTTTTTTAACGTTCAGCACTAGAAGGACATATGTAGAATTCAACATACAAGGGTTTTCAAATGTGATTTAAAAAAAAAAATTTCTATGAATATTGTCTAAAATCATGTTTTAGGCAAAATCCACAATGCAACTAGTTCGGCATATGAAGGGATACAATTGTTTTTTTAACAAACGTGAAAAATATTTTTATACATTTTGCATGAAAAGGGTCTAAAATATGTTTTAACGTTCAGCACTAGAAGGATGTATGAAGAATATAACATACAAGGGTTTTCAAATGTGATTTTAAAAAATAATAATTCTATGAATATTTTCTAAAATCATGTTTTAGGCAAAATCCACAATGCAACTAGTTCGGCATATGAAGGGATACCAATTTTTTTATAACAAAGGTGAAAAATATTTGTATACATTTTGCATGAAAAGGGTCTAAAATATTTTTTTAACGTTCAGCACTAGAAGGACATATATAGAATTCAACATACAAGTGTTTTCAAATGTGATTAAAAAAAAAAAAATTCAATGAATATTTTCTAAAATCATGTTTTAGGCAAAATCCACAATGCAACTAGTTCTAAATATGAAGGGATACAATTATTTTTATAACAAACTTGAAATTTTTTTTATACATTTTGCATGAAAAGGTTCTAAAATATTTTTCTACGTTCAGCACTAGAAGGACAGACGTAGAATAGAATTTTGAAGGGTTTTCAAATGTGATTTTTTTAAAAGCTTTTTTCAATGAATATTGTCTAAAATCATGTTTTAGGCAAAATCCACAAAAAAACTAGTTCGGTATATGAGGGGATACAAAGTTTTTTTATAAAAAACGTGAAAAAATATTTTATTTTAATTTTGCATGAAAAGGGTCTAAAATATGTTTTAACGTTCAGCATAAGAAGGACATATGTAGAATTCAACATACAAGGGTTTTCAAATGTGATTTTAAAAAAATCTTTTTCAATGAATATTTTCTAAAATCATGTTTTAGGCAAAATCCACAATGCAACTAGTTCGGCATATGAAGGGATACAACGTTTTTTTAAATAAAAAACGTGAAAAAATATTTTATACATTTTGCATGAAAAGGGTCTAAAATATTTTTTTTACGTTCAGCACTGGAAGGACAGGCGTAGAATACAATTTAGAAGGGTTTTCAAATGTGATTTTTTTTAAAGCTTTTTTCAATGAATATTGTCTAAAATCATGTTTTAGGCAAAATCCACAATGCAACTAGTTCGGCATATGAAGGGATACATTTTTTTTTATAACAAACGTGAAAATATTTTTTATACATTTTGCATGAAAAGGGTCTAAAATATTTTTTTACGTTCAGCACTAGGACAGACGTAGAATACAATTTAGAAGGGTTTTCAAATGTGATTTAAAAAAAGCTTTTTTCAATGAATATTGTCTAAAATCATGTTTTAGGCAAAATATATAATGCAACTAGTTCGGCATAGGAAGGGATACCATTTTTTTTATAACAAACGTGAAAAATATTTTTATACATTTTGCATGAAAAGGTTCTAAAATATTTTTTTAACGTTCAGCACTAGAAGGACATATGTAGAATTCAACATACAAGGGTTTTCAAATGTGATTTAAAAAAAAAAATTCAATGAATATTGTCTAAAATCATGTTTTAGGCAAAATCCACAATGCAACTAGTTCGGCATATGAAGGGATACAATTGTTTTTTTAACAAACGTGAAAAATATTTTTATACATTTTGCATGAAAAGGGTCTAAAATATGTTTTAACGTTCAGCACTAGAAGGATGTATGAAGAATATAACATACAAGGGTTTTCAAATGTGATTTAAAAAAATAATAATTCTATGAATATTTTCTAAAATCATGTTTTAGGCAAAATCCACAATGCAACTAGTTCGGCATATGAAGGGATACAATTTTTTTTATAACAGAGGTGAAAAATATTTTTTATACATTTTGCATGAAAAGGGTCTAAAATATTTTTTTTACGTTCAGCACTAGTAGGACAGACGTAGAATACAATTTAGAAGGGTTTTCAAATGTGATTTAAAAAAAGCTTTCTTCAATGAATATTGTCTAAAATCATGTTTTAGGCAAAATCCACAATACAACTAGTTCGGCATATGAAGGGATACCATTTTTTTTATAACAGAGGTGAAAAATATTTGTATACATTTTGCATGAAAAAGGGTCTAAAATATTTTTTTAACGTTCAGCACTAGAAGGACATATGTAGAATTCAACATACAAGTGTTTTCAAATGTGATTAAAAAAAAAAATTCAATGAATATTTTCTAAAATCATGTTTTAGGCAAAATCCACAATGCAACTAGTACTAAATATGAAGGGATAAAAATTTTTTATAACAAACGTGAAAAAATATTTTTATACATTTTGCATGAAAAGGTTCTAAAATATTTTTTCTACGTTCAGCACTAGAAGGACAGACGTAGAATACAATTTTGAAGGGTTTTCAAATGTGATTTTTTAAAAAGCTTTTTTCAATGAATATTGTCTAAAATCATGTTTTAGGCAAAATCCACAAAAAAACTAGTTCGGTATATGAAGGGATACAAATTTTTTTTTATAAAAAACGTGAAAAATATTTTATTTTAATTTTGCATGAAAAGGGTCTAAAATATGTTTTAACGTTCAGCACTAGAAGGACATATGTAGAATTCAACATACAAGGGTTTTCAAATGTGATTAAAAAAAAAAATTCAATGAATATTGTCTAAAATCATGTTTTAGGCAAAATCCACAATGCAACTAGTTCTAAATATGAAGGGATACAATTATTTTTATAACAAACGTGAAAAATATTTTTATACATTTTGCATGAAAAGGTTCTAAAATATTTTTTCTACGTTCAGCACTAGAAGGACAGACGTAGAATACAATTTTGAAGGGTTTTCAAATGTGATTTTTTAAAAAGCTTTTTCAATGAATATTGTCTAAAATCATGTTTTAGGCAAAATCCACAAAAAAACTAGTTCGGTATATGAAGGGATACAAAGTTTTTTTAATAAAAAACGTGAAAAATATTTTATTTTAATTTTGCATGAAAAGGGTCTAAAATATGTTTTAACGTTCAGCATAAGAAGGACATATGTAGAATTCAACATACAAGGGTTTTCAAATGTGATTTTAAAAAAATCTTTTTTCAATGAATATTTTCTAAAATCATGTTTTAGGCAAAATCCACAATGCAACTAGTTCGGCATATGAAGGGATACAATTTTTTTTATAACAAACGTGAAAATATTTTTTATACATTTTGCATGAAAAGGGTCTAAAATATTTTTTTTACGTTCAGCACTAGGACAGACGTAGAATACAATTTAGAAGGGTTTTCAAATGTGATTTAAAAAAAAGCTTTTTTCAATGAATATTGTCTAAAATCATGTTTTAGGCAAAATATATAATGCAACTAGTTCGGCATAGGAAGGGATACAATTTTTTTTATAACAAACGTGAAAAATATTTTTATACATTTTGCATGAAAAGGTTCTAAAATATTTTTTTAACGTTCAGCACTAGAAGGACATATGTAGAATTCAACATACAAGGGTTTTCAAATTTGATTTAAAAAAATAATAATTCAATGAATATTGTCTAAAATCATGTTTTAGGCAAAATCCACAATGCAACTAGTTCGGCATATGAAGGGATACAATTGTTTTTTTAACAAACGTGAAAAATATTTTTATACATTTTGCATGAAAAGGGTCTAAAATATGTTTTAACGTTCAGCACTAGAAGGATGTATGAAGAATATAACATACAAGGGTTTTCAAATGTGATTTAAAAAAAATAATAATTCTTTGAATATTTTCTAAAATCATGTTTTAGGCAAAATCCACAATGCAACTAGTTCGGCATATGAAGGGATACAATTTCTTTTATAACAGAGGTGAAAAATATTTTTTCTACATTTTGCATGAAAAGGGTCTAAAATATTTTTTTTACGTTCAGCACTAGTAGGACAGACGTAGAATACAATTTAGAAAGGTTTTCAAATGTGATTTAAAAAAAAGCTTTCTTCAATGAATATTGTTTAAAATCATGTTTTAGGCAAAATCCACAATGCAACTAGTTCGGCATATGAAGGGATACAATTTTTTTTATAACAAAGGTGAAAAATATTTGTATACATTTTGCATGAAAAGGGTCTAAAATATTTTTTTAACGTTCAGCACTAGAAGGACATATGTAGAATTCAACATACAAGTGTTTTCAAATGTGATTAAAAAAAAAAAATTCAGAGAATATTTTCTAAAATCATGTTTTAGGCAAAATCCACAATGCAACTAGTTCTAAATATGAAGGGATACAATTATTTTTATAACAAACGTGAAAAATATTTTTTATACATTTTGCATGAAAAGGGTCTAAAATATTTTTTCTACGTTCAGCACTAGAAGGACAGACGTAGAATACAATTTTGAAGGGTTTTCAAATGTGATTTTTAAAAAAGCTTTTTTCAATGAATATTGTCTAAAATCATGTTTTAGGCAAAATCCACAAAAAAAACTAGTTCGGTATATGAAGGGATACAAAGTTTTTTTTATAAAAAACGTGAAAAATATTTTATTTTAATTTTGCATGAAAAGGGTCTAAAATATGTTTTAACGTTCAGCATAAGAAGGACATATGTAGAATTCAACATACAAGGGTTTTCAAATGTGATTTAAAAAATCTTTTTCAATGAATATTTTCTAAAATCATGTTTTAGGCAAAATCCACAATGCAACTAGTTCAGCATATGAAGGGGATACATTTTTTTTATAACAAACGTGAAAAATATTTTTTATACATTTTGCATGAAAAGGGTCTAAAATATTTTTTTTACGTTCAGCACTAGAAGGACAGGCGTTGAATACAATTTAGAAGGGTTTTCAAATGTGATTTTTTTTAAAGCTTTTTTCAATGAATATTGTCTAAAATCATGTTTTAGGCAAAATCCACAATGCAACTAGTTCGGCATATGAAGGGATACAATTTCTTTTATAACAGAGGTGAAAAATATTTTTTCTACATTTTGCATGAAAAGGGTCTAAAATATTTTTTTTACGTTCAGCACTAGTAGGACAGACGTAGAATACAATTTAGAAAGGTTTTCAAATGTGATTTAAAAAAAAGCTTTCTTCAATGAATATTGTTTAAAATCATGTTTTAGGCAAAATCCACAATGCAACTAGTTCGGCATATGAAGGGATACAATTTTTTTTATAACAAAGGTGAAAAATATTTGTATACATTTTGCATGAAAAGGGTCTAAAATATTTTTTTAACGTTCAGCACTAGAAGGACATATGTAGAATTCAACATACAAGTGTTTTCAAATGTGATTAAAAAAAAATTCAGAGAATATTTTCTAAAATCATGTTTTAGGCAAAATCCACAATGCAACTAGTTCTAAATATGAAGGGATACAATTTTTTTTATAACAAAGGTGAAAAATATTTGTATACATTTTGCATGAAAAGGGTCTAAAATAATTTTTTAACGTTCAGCACTAGAAGGACAGACGTAGAATACAATTTTGAAGGGTTTTCAAATGTGATTTTTAAAAAAGTTTTTTTCAATGAATATTGTCTAAAATCATGTTTTAGGCAAAATCCACAAAAAAACTAGTTCGGTATATGAAGGGATACAAAGTTTTTTTTATAAAAAACGTGAAAAATATTTTATTTTAATTTTGCATGAAAAGGGTCTAAAATATGTTTTAACGTTCAGCATAAGAAGGACATATGTAGAATTCAACATACAAGGGTTTTCAAATGTGATTTAAAAAAAATCTTTTTTCAATGAATATTTTCTAAAATCATGTTTTAGGCAAAATCCACAATGCAACTAGTTCAGCATATGAAGGGATACATTTTTTTTTATAACAAACGTGAAAAATATTTTTTATACATTTTGCATGAAAAGGGTCTAAAATATTTTTTTACGTTCAGCACTAGAAGGACAGGCGTAGAATACAATTTAGAAGGGTTTTCAAATGTGATTTTTTAAAAGCTTTTTTCAATGAATATTGTCTAAAATCATGTTTTAGGCAAAATCCACAATGCAACTAGTTCGGCATATGAAGGGATACAATTTCTTTTATAACAGAGGTGAAAAATATTTTTCTACATTTTGCATGAAAAGGGTCTAAAATATTTTTTTACGTTCAGCACTAGTAGGACAGACGTAGAATACAATTTAGAAAGGTTTTCAAATGTGATTTAAAAAAAGCTTTCTTCAATGAATATTGTCTAAAATCATGTTTTAGGCAAAATCCACAATGCAACTAGTTCGGCATATGAAGGGATACAATTTTTTTTATAACAAAGGTGAAAAATATTTGTATACATTTTGCATGAAAAGGGTCTAAAATATTTTTTTAACGTTCAGCACTAGAAGGACATATGTAGAATTCAACATACAAGTGTTTTCAAATGTGATTAAAAAAAAAAAAATTCAGAGAATATTTTCTAAAATCATGTTTTAGGCAAAATCCACAATGCAACTAGTTCTAAATATGAAGGGATACAATTATTTTTATAACAAACGTGAAAAATATTTTTTATACATTTTGCATGAAAAGGGTCTAAAATATTTTTTCTACGTTCAGCACTAGAAGGACAGACGTAGAATACAATTTTGAAGGGTTTTCAAATGTGATTTTTTAAAAAAGCTTTTTTTCAATGAATATTGTCTAAAATCATGTTTTAGGCAAAATCCACAAAAAAAACTAGTTCGGTATATGAAGGGATACAAAGTTTTTTTTTATAAAAAAACGTGAAAAATATTTTATTTTAATTTTGCATGAAAAGGGTCTAAAATATGTTTTAACGTTCAGCATAAGAAGGACATATGTAGAATTCAACATACAAGGGTTTTCAAATGTGATTTAAAAAAAATCTTTTTTCAATGAATATTTTCTAAAATCATGTTTTAGGCAAAATCCACAATGCAACTAGTTCGGCATATGAAGGGATACATTTTTTTTTATAACAAACGTGAAAAATATTTTTTATACATTTTGCATGAAAAGGGTCTAAAATATTTTTTTTACGTTCAGCACTAGAAGGACAGGCGTAGAATACAATTTAGAAGGGTTTTCAAATGTGATTTTTTTAAAAGCTTTTTTCAATGAATATTGTCTAAAATCATGTTTTAGGCAAAATCCACAATGCAACTAGTTCGGCATATGAAGGGATACAATTTTTTTTATAACAAACGTGAAAATATTTTTTATACATTTTGCATGAAAAGGGTCTAAAATATTTTTTTTACGTTCAGCACTAGAAGGACATATGTAGAATTCAACATACAAGGGTTTTCAAATGTGATTTAAAAAAAATCTTTTTCAATGAATATTTTCTAAAATCATGTTTTAGGCAAAATCCACAAAAACTAGTTCGGCATATGAAGGGATACAACGTTTTTTTAAATAAAAAACGTGAAAAATATTTTTATACATTTTGCATGAAAAGGGTCTAAAATATTTTTTTACGTTCAGCACTAGAAGGAAAGGCGTTGAATACAATTTAGAAGGGTTTTCAAATGTGATTTTTTTTAAAGCTTTTTTCAATGAATATTGTCTAAAATCATGTTTTAGGCAAAATCCACAATGCAACTAGTTCGGCATATGAAGGGATACAATTTTTTTTATAACAAACGTGAAAATATTTTTTACACATTTTGCATGAAAAGGGTCTAAAATATTTTTTTAACGTTCAGCACTAGGACAGACGTAGAATACAATTTAGAAGGGTTTTCAAATGTGATTTAAAAAAAAGCTTTTTTCAATGAATATTGTCTAAAATCATGTTTTAGGCAAAATATATAATGCAACTAGTTCGGCATAGGAAGGGATACAATTTTTTTTATAACAAACGTGAAAAATATTTTTATACATTTTGCATGAAAAGGTTCTAAAATATTTTTTTAACGTTCAGCACTAGAAGGACATATGTAGAATTCAACATACAAGGGTTTTCAAATGTGATTTAAAAAAAAAATTCAATGAATATTGTCTAAAATCATGTTTTAGGCAAAATCCACAATGCAACTAGTTCGGCATATGAAGGGATACAATTGTTTTTAACAAACGTGAAAAATATTTTATACATTTTGCATGAAAAGGGTCTAAAATATGTTTTAACGTTCAGCACTAGAAGGATGTATGTAGAATATAACATACAAGGGTTTTCAAATGTGATTTAAAAAAAAATAATTCTATGAATATTTTCTAAAATCATGTTTTAGGCAAAATCCACAATGCAACTAGTTCGGCATATGAAGGGATACAATTTTTTTATAACAGAGGTGAAAAATATTTTTTCTACATTTTGCATGAAAAGGGTCTAAAATATTTTTTTTACGTTCAGCACTAGCAGGACAGACGTAGAATACAATTTAGAAGGGTTTTCAAATGTGATTTAAAAAAAGCTTTCTTCAATGAATATTGTCTAAAATCATGTTTTAGGCAAAATCCACAATGCAACTAGTTCGGCATATGAAGGGATACAATTTTTTATAACAAAGGTGAAAAAATATTTGTATACATTTTGCATGAAAAGGGTCTAAAATATTTTTTTAACGTTCAGCACTAGTAGGACAGACGTAGAATACAACATACGAGTGTTTTCAAATGTGATTAAAAAAAAAATAATTCAGAGAATATTTTCTAAAATCATGTTTTAGGCAAAATCCACAATGCAACTAGTTCTAAATATGAAGGGATACAATTATTTTTATAACAAACGTGAAAAAATATTTTTTATACATTTTGCATGAAAAGGGTCTAAAATATTTTTTTACGTTCAGCACTAGAAGGACAGAGCGTAGAATACAATTTTGAAGGGTTTTCAAATGTGATTTTTAAAAAGCTTTTTTCAATGAATATTGTCTAAAATCATGTTTTAGGCAAAATCCACAAAAAAACTAGTTCGGTATATGAAGGGATACAAAGTTTTTTTTATAAAAACGTGAAAAAATATTTTATTTTAATTTTGCATGAAAAGGGTCTAAAATATGTTTTAACGTTCAGCATAAGAAGGACATATGTAGAATTCAACATACAAGGGTTTTCAAATGTGATTTTAAAAAAATCTTTTTTCAATGAATATTTTCTAAAATCATGTTTTAGGCAAAATCCACAATGCAACTAGTTCAGCATATGAAGGGATACATTTTTTTTTATAACAAACGTGAAAAATATTTTTTATACATTTTGCATGAAAAGGGTCTAAAATATTTTTTTTACGTTCAGCACTAGAAGGACAGGCGTAGAATACAATTTAGAAGGGTTTTCAAATGTGATTTTTTTTAAAGCTTTTTTCAATGAATATTGTCTAAAATCATGTTTTAGGCAAAATCCACAATGCAACTAGTTCGGCATATGAAGGGATACAATTTTTTTTATAACAAACGTGAAAAATATTTTTTATACATTTTGCATGAAAAGGGTCTAAAATATTTTTTCTAACGTTCAGCACTAGAAGGACAGACGTAGAATACAATTTTGAAGGGTTTTCAAATGTGATTTTTAAAAAAGCTTTTTTCAATGAATATTGTCTAAAATCATGTTTTAGGCAAAATCCACAAAAACTAGTTCGGTATATGAAGGGATACAAAGTTTTTTTATAAAAAACGTGAAAAATATTTTATTTTAATTTTGCATGAAAAGGGTCTAAAATATGTTTTAACGTTCAGCATAAGAAGGACATATGTAGAATTCAACATACAAGGGTTTTCAAATGTGATTTAAAAAAATCTTTTTCAATGAATATTTTCTAAAATCATGTTTTAGGCAAAATCCACAATGCAACTAGTTCAGCATATGAAGGGATACATTTTTTTATAACAAACGTGAAAAATATTTTTATACATTTTGCATGAAAAGGGTCTAAAATATTTTTTTACGTTCAGCACTAGAAGGACAGGCGTAGAATACAATTTAGAAGGGTTTTCAAATGTGATTTTTTTAAAGCTTTTTTCAATGAATATTGTCTAAAATCATGTTTTAGGCAAAATCCACAATGCAACTAGTTCGGCATATGAAGGGATACAATTTTTTTTATAACAAACGTGAAAATATTTTTTATACATTTTGCATGAAAAGGGTCTAAAATATTTTTTTTTACGTTCAGCACTAGAAGGACATATGTAGAATTCAACATACAAGGGTTTTCAAATGTGATTTGAAAAAAATCTTTTTTCAATGAATATTTTCTAAAATCATGTTTTAGGCAAAATCCACAAAAAACTAGTTCGGCATATGAAGGGATACAACGTTTTTAAATAAAAAAACGTGAAAAAATATTTTTATACATTTTGCATGAAAAAGGTCTAAAATATTTTTTTACGTTCAGCACTAGAAGGAAAGGCGTTGAATACAATTTAGAAGGGTTTTCAAATGTGATTTTTTTAAAGCTTTTTTTCAATGAATATTGTCTAAAATCATGTTTTAGGCAAAATCCACAATGCAACTAGTTCGGCATATGAAGGGATACAATTTTTTTATAACAAACGTGAAAATATTTTTATACATTTTGCATGAAAAGGGTCTAAAATATTTTTTTAACGTTCAGCACTAGGACAGACGTAGAATACAATTTAGAAGGGTTTTCAAATGTGATTTAAAAAAGCTTTTTTCAATGAATATTGTCTAAAATCATGTTTTAGGCAAAATATATAATGCAACTAGTTCGGCATAGGAAGGGATACAATTTTTTTAATAACAAACGTGAAAAATATTTTTATACATTTTGCATGAAAAGGTTCTAAAATATTTTTTTAACGTTCAGCACTAGAAGGACATATGTAGAATTCAACATACAAGGGTTTTCAAATGTGATTTAAAAAAAAAAATTCAATGAATATTGTCTAAAATCATGTTTTAGGCAAAATCCACAATGCAACTAGTTCGGCATATGAAGGGATACAATTGTTTTTTTAACAAACGTGAAAAATATTTTTATACATTTTGCATGAAAAGGGTCTAAAATATGTTTTAACGTTCAGCACTAGAAGGATGTATGAAGAATATAACATACAAGGGTTTTCAAATGTGATTTAAAAAAAAATAATTCTATGAATATTTTCTAAAATCATGTTTTAGGCAAAATCCACAATGCAACTAGTTCGGCATATGAAGGGATACAATTTTTTTTTATAACAGAGGTGGAAAAATATTTTTCTACATTTTGCATGAAAAGGGTCTAAAATATTTTTTTTTACGTTCAGCACTAGCAGGACAGACGTAGAATACAATTTAGAAGGGTTTTCAAATGTGATTTAAAAAAAAGCTTTCTTCAATGAATATTGTCTAAAATCATGTTTTAGGCAAAATCCACAATGCAACTAGTTCGGCATATGAAGGGGATACAATTTTTTTATAACAAAGCGTGAAAAATATTTGTATACATTTTGCATGAAAAGGGTCTAAAATATTTTTTTAACGTTCAGCACTAGAAGGACATATGTAGAATTCAACATACAAGTGTTTTCAAATGTGATAAAAAAAAAAAATTCAGAGAATATTTTCTAAAATCATGTTTTAGGCAAAATCCACAATGCAACTAGTTCTAAATATGAAGGGATACAATTATTTTTATAACAAACGTGAAAAATATTTTTATACATTTTGCATGAAAAGGGTCTAAAATATTTTTTCTAACGTTCAGCACTAGAAGGACAGACGTAGAATAGAATTTTGAAGGGTTTTCAAATGTGATTTTTAAAAAGCTTTTTTCAATGAATATTGTCTAAAATCATGTTTTAGGCAAAATCCACAAAAAAACTAGTTCGGTATATGAAGGGATACAAAGTTTTTTTTATAAAAAACGTGAAAAATATTTTATTTTAATTTTGCATGAAAAGGGTCTAAAATATGTTTTAACGTTCAGCATAAGAAGGACATATGTAGAATTCAACATACAAGGGTTTTCAAATGTGATTTTAAAAAAAATCTTTTTTCAATGAATATTTTCTAAAATCATGTTTTAGGCAAAATCCACAATGCAACTAGTTCAGCATATGAAGGGATACATTTTTTTTTATAACAAACGTGAAAAATATTTTTTATACATTTTGCATGAAAAGGGTCTAAAATATTTTTTTACGTTCAGCACTAGAAGGACAGGCGTAGAATACAATTTAGAAGGGTTTTCAAATGTGATTTTTTTAAAAAGCTTTTTCAATGAATATTGTCTAAAATCATGTTTTAGGCAAAATCCACAATGCAACTAGTTCGGCATATGAAGGGATACAATTTTTTTATAACAAACGTGAAAAATATTTTTATACATTTTGCATGAAAAGGGGTCTAAAATATTTTTTTACGTTCAGCACTAGAAGGACATACGTAGAATACAACATAGAAGGGTTTTCAAATGTGATTTGAAAAAACTTTTTTCAATGAATATTTCTAAAATCATGTTTTAGGCAAAATCCACAAAAACTAGTTCGGCATATGAAGGATACAATGTTTTTTAAATAAAAAACGTGAAAAATGATTTTATACATTTTGCATGAAAAGGGTCTAAAATATTTTTTTACGTTCAGCACTAGAAGGACAGGCGTTGAATACAATTTAGAAGGGTTTTCAAATGTGATTTTTTTTAAAGCTTTTTTCAATGAATATTGTCTAAAATCATGTTTTAGGCAAAATCCACAATGCAACTAGTTCGGCATATGAAGGGATACAATTTTTTTTATAACAAACGTGAAAATATTTTTTACATTTTGCATGAAAAGGGTCTAAAATATTTTTTAACGTTCAGCACTAAGGACAGACGTAGAATACAATTTAGAAGGGTTTTCAAATGTGATTTAAAAAAAGCTTTTTCAATGAATATTGTCTAAAATCATGTTTTAGGCAAAATATATAATGCAACTAGTTCGGCATAGGAAGGGATACAATTTTTTTTATAACAAAACGTGAAAAATATTTTTATACATTTTGCATGAAAAGGTTCTAAAATATTTTTTTAACGTTCAGCACTAGAAGGACATATGTAGAATTCAACATACAAGGGTTTTCAAATGTGATTTAAAAAAAAATTCAATGAATATTGTCTAAAATCATGTTTTAGGCAAAATCCACAATGCAACTAGTTCGGCATATGAAGGGATACAATCGTTTTTAATAAAAAACGTGAAAAAATATTTTTATACATTTTGCATGAAAAGGGTCTAAAATATGTTTTAACGTTCAGCACTAGAAGGATGTATGAAGAATATAACATACAAGGGTTTTCAAATGTGATTTTTAAAAAAATAATTCTATGAATATTTTCTAAAATCATGTTTTAGGCAAAATCCACAATGCAACTAGTTCGGCATATGAAGGGATACAATTTTTTTTATAACAGAGGTGAAAAATATTTTTCTACATTTTGCATGAAAAGGGTCTAAAATATTTTTTTTACGTTCAGCACTAGCAGGACAGACGTAGAATACAATTTAGAAGGGTTTTCAAATGTGATTTAAAAAAAGCTTTCTTCAATGAATATTGTCTAAAATCATGTTTTAGGCAAAATCCACAATGCAACTAGTTCGGCATATGAAGGGATACAATTTTTTTTATAACAAAGGTGAAAAATATTTGTATACATTTTGCATGAAAAGGGTCTAAAATATTTTTTTAACGTTCAGCACTAGAAGGACATATGTAGAATTCAACATACAAGTGTTTTCAAATGTGATTAAAAAAAAAAAATTCAGAGAATATTTTCTAAAATCATGTTTTAGGCAAAATCCACAATGCAACTAGTTCTAAATATGAAGGGATACAATTATTTTTATAACAAACGTGAAAAAATATTTTTTTATACATTTTGCATGAAAAGGGTCTAAAAATATTTTTTTCACGTTCAGCACTAGAAGGACAGACGTAGAATACAATTTTGAAGGGTTTTCAAATGTGATTTTTAAAAAGCTTTTTTCAATGAATATTGTCTAAAATCATGTTTTAGGCAAAATCCACAAAAAACTAGTTCGGTATATGAAGGGATACAAAAGTTTTTTTATAAAAACGTGAAAAATATTTTATTTTAATTTTGCATGAAAAGGGTCTAAAATATGTTTTAACGTTCAGCATAAGAAGGACATATGTAGAATTCAACATACAAGGGTTTTCAAATGTGATTTAAAAAAAATCTTTTTTCAATGAATATTTTCTAAAATCATGTTTTAGGCAAAATCCACAATGCAACTAGTTCAGCATATGAAGGGATACATTTTTTTATAACAAACGTGAAAAATATTTTATACATTTTGCATGAAAAGGGTCTAAAATATTTTTTTACGTTCAGCACTAGAAGGACAGGCGTAGAATACAATTTAGAAGGGTTTTCAAATGTGATTTTTTAAAAGCTTTTTTCAATGAATATTGTCTAAAATCATGTTTTAGGCAAAATCCACAATGCAACTAGTTCGGCATATGAAGGGATACAATTTTTTTTATAACAAACGTGAAAAATATTTTTTATACATTTTGCATGAAAAGGGTCTAAAATATTTTTTTTTACGTTCAGCACTAGAAGGACATATGTAGAATTCAACATACAAGGGTTTTCAAATGTGATTTGAAAAAAATCTTTTTTCAATGAATATTTTCTAAAATCATGTTTTAGGCAAAATCCACAAAAAAACTAGTTCGGCATATGAAGGGATACAACGTTTTTTAAATAAAAAACGTGAAAAATATTTTTATACATTTTGCATGAAAAGGGTCTAAAATATTTTTTTACGTTCAGCACTAGAAGGAAAGGCGTTGAATACAATTTAGAAGGGTTTTCAAATGTGATTTTTTTTAAAGCTTTTTTCAATGAATATTGTCTAAAATCATGTTTTAGGCAAAATCCACAATGCAACTAGTTCGGCATATGAAGGGATACAATTTTTTTATAACAAACGTAAAATATTTTTTACACATTTTGCATGAAAAGGGTCTAAAATATTTTTTTAACGTTCAGCACTAGGACAGACGTAGAATACAATTTAGAAGGGTTTTCAAATGTGATTTAAAAAAAGCTTTTTTCAATGAATATTGTCTAAAATCATGTTTTAGGCAAAATATATAATGCAACTAGTTCGGCATAGGAAGGGATACAATTTTTTTTATAACAAACGTGAAAAATATTTTTATACATTTTGCATGAAAAGGTTCTAAAATATTTTTTTAACGTTCAGCACTAGAAGGACATATGTAGAATTCAACATACAAGGGTTTTCAAATGTGATTTAAAAAAAAAAAATTCAATGAATATTGTCTAAAATCATGTTTTAGGCAAAATCCACAATGCAACTAGTTCGGCATATGAAGGGATACAATTGTTTTTTAACAAACGTGAAATTTTTTTATACATTTTGCATGAAAAGGGTCTAAAATATGTTTTAACGTTCAGCACTAGAAGGATGTATGAAGAATATAACATACAAGGGTTTTCAAATGTGATTTAAAAAATAATAATTCTATGAATATTTTCTAAAATCATGTTTAGGCAAAATCCACAATGCAACTAGTTCGGCATATGAAGGGATACAATTTTTTTATAACAGAGGTGAAAAATATTTTTTCTACATTTTGCATGAAAAGGGTCTAAAATATTTTTTTACGTTCAGCACTAGCAGGACAGGCGTAGAATACAATTTAGAAGGGTTTTCAAATGTGATTTAAAAAAGCTTTCTTCAATGAATATTGTCTAAAATCATGTTTTAGGCAAAATCCACAATGCAACTAGTTCGGCATATGAAGGGATACAATTTTTTTATAACAAAGGTGAAAAATATTTTGTATACATTTTGCATGAAAAGGGTCTAAAATATTTTTTTTAACGTTCAGCACTAGAAGGACATATGTAGAATTCAACATACAAGTGTTTTCAAATGTGATTAAAAAAAAAAAAATTCAGAGAATATTTTCTAAAATCATGTTTTTAGGCAAAATCCACAATGCAACTAGTTCTAAATATGAAGGGATACAATTATTTTTATAACAAGCGTGAAAAATATTTTTTATACATTTTGCATGAAAAGGGTCTAAAATATTTTTTCTCGTTCAGCACTAGAAGGACAGGCGTAGAATACAATTTTGAAGGGTTTTCAAATGTGATTTTTTAAAAAGCTTTTTTCAATGAATATTGTCTAAAATCATGTTTAGGCAAAATCCACAAAAAACTAGTTCGGTATATGAAGGGATACAAAGTTTTTTTATAAAAAACGTGAAAAATATTTTATTTTAATTTTGCATGAAAAGGGTCTAAAATATGTTTTAACGTTCAGCATAAGAAGGACATATGTAGAATTCAACATGCAAGGGTTTTCAAATGTGATTTAAAAAAATCTTTTTTCAATGAATATTTTCTAAAATCATGTTTTAGGCAAAATCCACAATGCAACTAGTTCAGCATATGAAGGATACATTTTTTTATAACAAACGTGAAAAATATTTTTATACATTTGCATGAAAAGGGTCTAAAATATTTTTTTACATTCAGCACTAGAAGGACAGGCGTAGAATACAATTTAGAAGGGTTTTCAAATGTGATTTTTAAAAGCTTTTTTCAATGAATATTGTCTAAAATCATGTTTTAGGCAAAATCCACAATGCAACTAGTTCGGCATATGAAGGGATACAATTTTTTTATAACAAACGTGAAAATATTTTTATACATTTTGCATGAAAAGGGTCTAAAATATTTTTTTACGTTCAGCACTAGAAGGACATATGTAGAATTCAACATACAAGGGTTTTCAAATGTGATTTGAAAAAAATCTTTTTCAATGAATATTTTCTAAAATCATGTTTTAGGCAAAATCCACAAAAACTAGTTCGGCATATGAAGGGATACAACGTTTTTTAAATAAAAAACGTGAAAAATATTTTTATACATTTTGCATGAAAAGGGTCTAAAATATTTTTTTACGTTCAGCACTAGAAGGACAGGCGTTGAATACAATTTAGAAGGGTTTTCAAATGTGATTTTTTTAAAGCTTTTTTCAATGAATATTGTCTAAAATCATGTTTTAGGCAAAATCCACAATGCAACTAGTTCGGCATATGAAGGGATACAATTTTTTTATAACAAACGTGAAAATATTTTTATACATTTTGCATGAAAAGGGTCTAAAATATTTTTTTAACGTTCAGCACTAGGACAGACGTAGAATACAATTTAGAAGGGTTTTCAAATGTGATTTAAAAAAAAGCTTTTTCAATGAATATTGTCTAAAATCATGTTTTAGGCAAAATATATAATGCAACTAGTTCGGCATAGGAAGGGATACAATTTTTTTATAACAAACGTGAAAAATATTTTTATACATTTTGCATGAAAAGGGTTCTAAAATATTTTTTTAACGTTCAGCACTAGAAGGACATATGTAGAATTCAACATACAAGGGTTTTCAAATGTGATTTAAAAAAAAAAAAATTCAATGAATATTGTCTAAAATCATGTTTTAGGCAAAATCCACAATGCAACTAGTTGGCATATGAAGGGATACAATTGTTTTTTTAACAAACGTGAAAAATATTTTTATACATTTTGCATGAAAAGGGTCTAAAATATGTTTTAACGTTCAGCACTAGAAGGATGTATGAAGAATATAACATACAAGGGTTTTCAAATGTGATTTTAAAAAAAAATAATTCTATGAATATTTTCTAAAATCATGTTTTAGGCAAAATCCACAATGCAACTAGTTCGGCATATGAAGGGATACAATTTTTTTATAACAGAGGTGAAAAATATTTTTTCTACATTTTGCATGAAAAGGGTCTAAAATATTTTTTTCGTTCAGCACTAGCAGGACAGACGTGAGAATACAATTTAGAAGGGTTTTCAAATGTGATTTTAAAAAAGCTTTCTTCAATGAATATTGTCTAAAATCATGTTTTAGGCAAAATCCACAATGCAACTAGTTCGGCATATGAAGGGATACAATTTTTTTTATAACAAAGGTGAAAAAATATTTGTATACATTTGCATGAAAAGGGTCTAAAATATTTTTTTAACGTTCAGCACTAGAAGGACATATGTAGAATTCAACATACAAGTGTTTTCAAATGTGATTAAAAAAAAAAATTCAGAGAATATTTTCTAAAATCATGTTTTAGGCAAAATCCACAATGCAACTAGTTCTAAATATGAAGGGATACAATTATTTTTATAACAAACGTGAAAAATATTTTTTATACATTTTGCATGAAAAGGGTCTAAAATATTTTTTTCTACGTTCAGCACTAGAAGGACAGGCGTAGAATACAATTTTGAAGGGTTTTCAAATGTGATTTTTTAAAAGCTTTTTTCAATGAATATTGTCTAAAATCATGTTTAGGCAAAATCCACAAAAAAACTAGTTCGGTATATGAAGGGATACAAAGTTTTTTTTATAAAAAACGTGAAAAATATTTTATTTTAATTTTGCATGAAAAGGGTCTAAAATATGTTTTAACGTTCAGCATAAGAAGGACATATGTAGAATTCAACATACAAGGGTTTTCAAATGTGATTTAAAAAAAATCTTTTTTCAATGAATATTTTCTAAAATCATGTTTTAGGCAAAATCCACAATGCAACTAGTTCGGCATATGAAGGGATACAACGTTTTTAAAAAAAAAAACGTGAAAAATATTTTTATACATTTTGCATGAAAAGGGTCTAAAATATTTTTTTACGTTCAGCACTAGAAGGACAGGCGTAGAATACAATTTAGAAGGGTTTTCAAATGTGATTTTTTTAAAAGCTTTTTTCAATGAATATTGTCTAAAATCATGTTTTAGGCAAAATCCACAATGCAACTAGTTCGGCATATGAAGGGATACAATTTTTTATAACAAACGTGAAAATATTTTTTATACATTTTGCATGAAAAGGGTCTAAAATATTTTTTTACGTTCAGCACTAGGACAGACGTAGAATACAATTTAGAAGGGTTTTCAAATGTGATTTAAAAAAAAGCTTTTTTCAATGAATATTGTCTAAAATCATGTTTTAGGCAAAATATATAATGCAACTAGTTCGGCATAGGAAGGATACAATTTTTTTATAACAAACGTGAAAAATATTTGTATACATTTTTGCATGAAAAGGTTCTAAAATATTTTTTAACGTTCAGCACTAGAAGGACATATGTAGAATTCAACTTACAAGGGTTTTCAAATGTGATTTAAAAATAATAATTCAATGAATATTGTCTAAAATCATGTTTTAGGCAAAATCCACAATGCAACTAGTTCAGCATATGAAGGGATACAATTGTTTTTTTAACAAACGTGAAAAATATTTTTATACATTTTGCATGAAAAGGGTCTAAAATATGTTTTAACGTTCAGCACTAGAAGGATGTATGAAGAATATAACATACAAGGGTTTTCAAATGTGATTTAAAAAAAAAATAATTCTTTGAATATTTTCTAAAATCATGTTTTAGGCAAAATCCACAATGCAACTAGTTCGGCATATGAAGGGATACAATTTCTTTTATAACAGAGGTGAAAAATATTTTTTCTACATTTTGCATGAAAAGGGTCTAAAATATTTTTTTACGTTCAGCACTAGTAGGACAGACGTAGAATACAATTTAGAAAGGTTTTCAAATGTGATTTAAAAAAAGTTTCTTCAATGAATATTGTCTAAAATCATGTTTTAGGCAAAATCCACAATGCAACTAGTTCGGCATATGAAGGGATACAATTTTTTTTATAACAAAGGTGAAAAATATTTGTATACATTTTGCATGAAAAAGGGTCTAAAATATTTTTTAACGTTCAGCACTAGAAGGACAGATGTAGAATTCAACATACAAGTGTTTTCAAATGTGATTAAAAAAATAAATTCAGAGAATATTTTCTAAAATCATGTTTTAGGCAAAATCCACAATGCAACTAGTTCTAAATATGAAGGGATACAATTATTTTATAACAAACGTGAAAAAATATTTTTTATACATTTTGCATGAAAAGGGTCTAAAATATTTTTTCTACGTTCAGCACTAGAAGGACAGACGTGAATACAATTTTGAAGGGTTTTCAAATGTGATTTTTAAAAAAAGCTTTTTTCAATGAATATTGTCTAAAATCATGTTTTAGGCAAAATCCACAAAAAAACTAGTTCGGTATATGAAGGGATACAAAGTTTTTTTATAAAACGTGAAAAATATTTTATTTTAATTTTGCATGAAAAGGGTCTAAAATATGTTTTAACGTTCAGCATAAGAAGGACATATGTAGAATTCAACATACAAGGGTTTTTCAAATGTGATTTAAAAAAAATCTTTTTTCAATGAATATTTTCTAAAATCATGTTTTAGGCAAAATCCACAATGCAACTAGTTCAGCATATGAAGGGATACATTTTTTTATAACAAACGTGAAAATATTTTTTATACATTTTGCATGAAAAGGGTCTAAAATATTTTTACGTTCAGCACTAGAAGGACAGGCGTAGAATACAATTTAGAAGGGTTTTCAAATGTGATTTTTTTAAAGCTTTTTTCAATGAATATTGTCTAAAATCATGTTTTAGGCAAAATCCACAATGCAACTAGTTCGGCATATGAAGGGATACAATTTTTTTATAACAAACGTGAAAATTTTTTTTTATACATTTTGCATGAAAAGGGTCTAAAATATTTTTTTTACGTTCAGCACTAGAAGGACATATGTAGAATTCAACATACAAGGGTTTTCAAATGTGATTTGAAAAAAATCTTTTTCAATGAATATTTTCTAAAATCATGTTTTAGGCAAAATCCACAAAAAAACTAGTTCGGCATATGAAGGATACAACGTTTTTTAAATAAAAAACGTGAAAAATATTTTATACATTTTGCATGAAAAGGGTCTAAAATATTTTTTTACGTTCAGCACTAGAAGGACAGGCGTTGAATACAATTTACAAGGGTTTTCAAATGTGATTTTTTTAAAGCTTTTTTCAATGAATATTTTCTAAAATCATGTTTTAGGCAAAATCCACAATGCAACTAGTTCGGCATATGAAGGGATACAATTTTTTTATAACAAACGTGAAAATATTTTTACACATTTTGCATGAAAAGGGTCTAAAATATTTTTTTAACGTTCAGCACTAGGACAGACGTAGAATACAATTTAGAAGGGTTTTCAAATGTGATTTTAAAAAAGCTTTTTTCAATGAATATTGTCTAAAATCATGTTTTAGGCAAAAATATATAATGCAACTAGTTCGGCACGGAAGGATACAATTTTTTTATAACAAACGTGAAAAATATTTTTATACATTTTGCATGAAAAGGGTTCTAAAATATTTTTTTAACGTTCAGCACATAGAAGGACATATGTAGAATTCAACATGGGTTTTCAAATATGATTTAAAGAAAAATTTTCAGTGAATATTTTCTGAAAATCATGTTTTAGACAAGATCCACTAAATATAACTAATTGGTGAGAGAGGATGCAATTGTTTTTTTAGAAAACGTGAAAATATTTTTGTACATTTGCATGAAAAGAGTCTAAGAAATATGTTTTAACGTTCAGCACTAGAAGGATATTAATGGAGAATATAACTTAGAAGGGGGTTTCAAAAGTGTGATTTTTTAAAAAGAAATTCTATGAATATTTTCTAAAATCATGTTTTAGGCAAAATCCACAATGCAACTAGTTCGGCATATGAAGGGATGACAATTTTTTTATAACAAAGGTGAAAAATATTTTCTACATTTTGCCATGAAATAAAGGAAGTTAAAATATTTTTTTCAGTAAAGACAGACGTGAATTGCAATTTAGAAGGGTTTTCAAATGTGATTTAAAAAAAGGTTTTTTCAATGAATATTGTCTAAAATCATGTTTTAGACAAAATATATAATGCAACTAGTTCGGCATAGGAAGGGATACAAATTTTTTATAACAAACGTGAAAAATATTTTTTATACATTTTGCATGAAAAGGTTCTAAAATATTTTTTTAACGTTCAGCACTAGAAGGACATATGTAGAATTCAACATACAAGGGTTTTCAAATGTGATTTTAAAAAAAATAATTCAATGAATATTGTCTAAAATCATGTTTTAGGCTAAATCCACAATGCAACTAGTTCGGCATATGAAGGGATACAATTGTTTTTTTAACAAACGTGAAAAATATTTTTATACATTTTGCATGAAAAGGGTCTAAAATATGTTTTAACGTTCAGCACTAGAAGGATGTATGAAGAATATAACATACAAGGGTTTTCAAATGTGATTTTAAAAAAAAATAATTCTATGAATATTTTCTAAAATCATGTTTTAGGCAAAATCCACAATGCAACTAGTTCGGCATATGAAGGGATACAATTTTTTTTATAACAGAGGTGAAAAATATTTTTTCTACATTTTGCATGAAAAGGGTCTAAAATATTTTTTTTACGTTCAGCACTAGCAGGACAGACGTAGAATACAATTTAGAAGGGTTTTCAAATGTGATTTAAAAAAAGCTTTCTTCAATGAATATTGTCTAAAATCATGTTTTAGGCAAAATCCACAAAAAAACTAGTTCGGTATATGAAGGGATACAAAGTTTTTTTTATAAAAAAGTGAAAAATATTTTATTTTAATTTTGCATGAAAAGGGTCTAAAATATGTTTTAACGTTCAGCACTAGAAGGACAGGCGTAGAATACAATTTAGAAGGGTTTTCAAATGTGATTTAAAAAAAATCTTTTTTCAATGAATATTTTCTAAAATCATGTTTTAGGCAAAATCCACAATGCAACTAGTTCAGCATATGAAGGGATACATTTTTTTTTATAACAAAGCGTGAAAAATATTTTTATACATTTTGCATGAAAAGGGTCTAAAATATTTTTTTACGTTCAGCACTAGAAGGACAGGCGTAGAATACAATTTAGAAGGGTTTTCAAATGTGATTTTTTAAAAGCTTTTTTCAATGAATATTGTCTAAAATCATGTTTTAGGCAAAATCCACAATGCAACTAGTTCGGCATATGAAGGGATACAATTTTTTTTATAACAAACGTGAAAATATTTTTTATACATTTTGCATGAAAAGGGTCTAAAATATTTTTTTTTACGTTCAGCACTAGAAGGACATATGTAGAATTCAACATACAAGGGTTTTCAAATGTGATTTGAAAAAAATCTTTTTTCAATGAATATTTTCTAAAATCATGTTTTAGGCAAAATCCACAAAAAAACTAGTTCGGCATATGAAGGGATACAACGTTTTTTAAATAAAAAACGTGAAAAATATTTTTTATACATTTTGCATGAAAAGGGTCTAAAATATTTTTTTTACGTTCAGCACTAGAAGGACAGGCGTTGAATACAATTTAGAAGGGTTTTCAAATGTGATTTTTTTTAAAGCTTTTTTCAATTAATATTGTCTAAAATCATGTTTTAGGCAAAATCCACAATGCAACTAGTTCGGCATATGAAGGGATACAATTTTTTTTATAACAAACGTGAAAATATTTTTTACACATTTTGCATGAAAAAGGGTCTAAAAATATTTTTTTTAACGTTCAGCACTAGGACAGACGTAGAATACAATTTAGAAGGGTTTTCAAATGTGATTTAAAAAAAGCTTTTTTCAATGAATATTGTCTAAAATCATGTTTTAGGCAAAATATATAATGCAACTAGTTCGACATAGGAAGGGATACAATTTTTTTTTATAACAAACGTGAAAAAATATTTTTATACATTTTGCATGAAAAGGTTCTAAAATATTTTTTAACGTTCAGCACTAGAAGGACATATGTAGAATTCAACATACAAGGGGTTTTCAAATGTGATTTTAAAAAAAAATTCAATGAATATTGTCTAAAATCATGTTTTAGGCAAAATCCACAATGCAACTAGTTCGGCATATGAAGGGATACAATTGTTTTTTAACAAACGTGAAAAATATTTTTATACATTTTGCATGAAAAGGGTCTAAAATATGTTTTAACGTTCAGCACTAGAAGGATGATATGAAGAATATAACATACAAGGGTTTTCAAATGTGATTTTAAAAAAAAATAATTCTATGAATATTTTCTAAAATCATGTTTTAGGCAAAATCCACAATGCAACTAGTTCGGCATATGAAGGGATACAATTTTTTATAACAGAGGTGAAAAATATTTTTCTACATTTTGCATGAAAAGGGTCTAAAATATTTTTTTACGTTCAGCACTAGCAGGACAGACGTAGAATACAATTTAGAAGGGTTTTCAAATGTGATTTAAAAAGCTTTCTTCAATGAATATTGTCTAAAATCATGTTTTAGGCAAAATCCACAAAAAACTAGTTCGGTATATGAAGGGATACAAAGTTTTTTTATAAAAAAGTGAAAAATATTTTATTTTAATTTTGCATGAAAAGAGGTCTAAAATATGTTTTAACGTTCAGCACTAGAAGGACAGGCGTAGAATACAATTTAGAAGGGTTTTCAAATGTGAGTTTTAAAGCTTTTTTCAATGAATATTGTCTAAAATCATGTTTTAGGCAAAATCCACAATGCAACTAGTTCGGCATATGAAGGGATACAATTGTTTTAACAAACGTGAAAAGTATTTTTATACATTTTTGCATGAAAAAGGGTCTAAAATATGTTTTAACGTTCAGCACTAGAAGGATGTATGAAGAATATAACATACAAGGGTTTTCAAATGTGATTTTAAAATAATAATTCTGATGAATATTTTCTAAAATCATGTTTTAGGCAAAATCCACAATGCAACTAGTTCGACATATAGAAGGGATAAATTTTTTTTATAACAAACGTGAATAATATTTTTTATACATTTTGCATGAAAAGGGTCTAATATATTTTTTTTACGTTCAGCACTAGAAGGACAGACGTATAATACAATTTAGAAGGGTTTTCAAATGTGATTTGAAAAAAATCTTTTTTCAATGAATATTTTCTAAAATCATGTTTTAAGCAAAATCCACAAAAAAAACTAGTTCGGCATATGAAGGGATACAACGTTTTTTAAATAAAAACGTGAAAAATATTTTTTATACATTTTGCATGAAAAGGGTCTAAAATAATTTTTTTTACGTTCAGCACTAGAAGGACAGGCGTAGAATACAATTTAGAAGGGTTTTCAAATGTGATTTTTTCAAAGCTTTTTCAATGAATATTGTCTAAAATCATGTTTTAGGCAAAATCCACAATGCAACTAGTTCGGCATATGAAGGGATACAATTTTTTTTATAACAAACGTGAAAATATTTTTTATACATTTTGCATGAAAAGGGTCTAAAATATTTTTTTTACGTTCAGCACTAGGACAGACGTAGAATACAATTTAGAAGGGGTTTTTCAAATGTGATTTAAAAAAAAAGCTTTTTTCAATGAATATTGTATAAAATCATGTTTTAGGCAAAATATATAATGCAACTAGTTCGGCATAGGAAGGGATACAATTTTTTTATAACAAGCGTGAAAAATATTTTTATACATTTTGCATGAAAAGGTTCTAAAATATTTTTTAACATTCAGCACTAGAAGGACATATGTAGAATTCAACATACAAGGGTTTTCAAATGTGATTTAAAAAACAAAAACAATGAATATTGTCTAAAATCATGTTTTAGGCAAAATCCACAATGCAACTAGTTCGGCATATGAAGGGATACAATTGTTTTTTTAACAAACGTGAAAAATATTTTTATACATTTTGCATGAAAAGGGTCTGAAATATGTTTTAACGTTCAGCACTAGAAGGATGTATGAAGAATATAACATACAAGGGTTTCAAATGTGATTTTAAAAATAATAATTCTATGAATATTTTCTAAAATCATGTTTTAGGCAAAATCCACAATGCAACTAGTTCGGCATATGAAGGGATACAATTTTTTTTATAACAGAGGTGAAAAATATTTTTTCTACATTTTGCATGAAAAGGGTCTAAAATATTTTTTTAACGTTCAGCACTAGAAGGACATATGTAGAATTCAACATACAAGTGTTTTCAAATGTGATTAAAAAAAAAAAATTTCAATGAATATTTTCTAAAATCATGTTTTAGGCAAAATCCACAATGCAACTAGTTCGGCATATGAAGGGATACAACGTTTTTTAAATAAAAAACGTGAAAAATATTTTTTATACATTTTGCATGAAAAGGGTCTAAAATATTTTTTTTACGTTCTGCACTAGAAGGACAGGCGTAGAATACAATTTAGAAGGGTTTTCAAATGTGATTTTTTAAAAAGCTTTTTTCAATGAATATTGTCTAAAATCATGTTTTAGGCAAAATCCACAATGCAACTAGTTCGAGCATATGAAGGGATACAAATTTTTTTTATAACAAACGTGAAAATATTTTTATACATTTTTGCATGAAAAGGGTCTAAAATATTTTTTACGTTCAGCACTAGGACAGACGTAGAATACAATTTAGAAGGGTTTTCAAATGTGATTTAAAAAAAGCTTTTTCAATGAATATTGTCTAAAATCATGTTTTAGGCAAAATATATAATGCAACTAGTTCGGCATAGGAAGGGATACAATTTTTTTATAACAAACGTGAAAAATATTTTTATACATTTTGCATGAAAAGGTTCTAAAATATTTTTTTAACATTCAGCACTAGAAGGACATATGTAGAATTCAACATACAAGGGGTTTTCAAATGTGATTTAAAAAAAAAAATCAATGAATATTGTCTAAAATCATGTTTTAGGCAAAATCCACAATGCAACTAGTTCGGCATATGAAGGGATACAATTGTTTTTAACAAACGTGAAAAATATTTTTATACATTTTGCATGAAAAGGGTCTAAAATATGTTTTAACGTTCAGCACTAGAAGGATGTATGAAGAATATAATATACAAGGGTTTTCAAATGTGATTTAAAAAAGTAATAATTCTATGAATATTTTCTAAAATCATGTTTTTAGGCAAAATCCACAATGCAACTAGTTCGGCATATGAAGGGATACAATTTTTTTATAACAGAGGTGAAAATACTTTTTCTACATTTTGCATGAAAAGGGTCAAAAATATTTTTTTAACGTCTCAGCACTAGAAGGACATATGTAGAATTCAACATACAAGTGTTTTCAAATGTGATTAAAAAAAAAAAATTCAATGAATATTTTCTAAAATCATGTTTTAGGCAAAATCCACAATGCAACTAGTTCGGCATATGAAGGGATACAACGTTTTTTAAATAAAAAACGTGAAAATATTTTTATACATTTTGCATGAAAAGGGTCTAAAATATATTTTTGACGTTCTGCACTAGAAGGACAGGCGTAGAATACAATTTAGAAGGGTTTTCAAATGTGATTTTTTTAAAAAGCTTTTTTCAATGAATATTGTCTAAAATCATGTTTTAGGCAAAATCCATAATGCAACTAGTTCGGCATATGAAGGGATACAATTTTTTTTATAACAAACGTGAAAAAATATTTTTATACATTTTGAATGAAAAGGGTCTAAAATATTTTTTTTACGTTCAGCACTAGAAGGACATATGTAGAATTCAACATACAAGGGTTTTCAAATGTGATTTAAAAAAAAAAATTCAATGAATATTGTCTAAAATCATGTTTTAGGCAAAATCCACAATGCAACTAGTTCGGCATATGAAGGGATACATTTTTTTTTATAACAAACGTGAATAATATTTTTTATACATTTTGCATGAAAAGGGTCTAATATATTTTTTTTACGTTCAGCACTAGAAGGACAGACGTATAATACAATTTAGAAGGGTTTTCAAATGTGATTTGAAAAAAATCTTTTTTCAATGAATATTTTCTAAAATCATGTTTTAGGCAAAATCCACAAAAAAACTAGTTCGGCATATGAAGGGATACAACGTTTTTTAAATAAAAAACGTGAAAAATATTTTTTATACATTTTGCATGAAAGGGTCTAAAATATTTTTTTTACGTTCAGCACTAGGACAGACGTAGAATACAATTTAGAAGGGTTTTCAAATGTGATTTAAAAAAAAGCTTTTTTCAATGAATATTGTCTAAAATCATGTTTTAGGCAAAATATATAATGCAACTAGTTCGGCATAGGAAGGGATACAATTTTTTTTATAACAAACGTGAAAAATATTTTTATACATTTTGCATGAAAAGGGTCTAAAATATGTTTTAACGTTCAGCACTAGAAGGATGTATGAAGAATATAACATACAAGGGTTTTCAAATGTGATTTAAAAAAATAATAATTCTATGAATATTTTCTAAAATCATGTTTTAGGCAAAATCCACAATGCAACTAGTTCGGCATATGAAGGGATACAATTTTTTTTATAACAGAGGTGAAAAATATTTTTCTACATTTTGCATGAAAAGGGTCTAAAATATTTTTTTACGTTCAGCACTAGTAGGACAGACGTAGAATACAATTTAGAAGGGTTTTCAAATGTGATTAAAAAAAAGCTTTCTTCAATGAATATTGTCTAAAATCATGTTTTAGGCAAAATCCACAATGCAACTAGTTCGGCATAGGAAGGGATACAAATTTTTTATAACAAAGGTGAAAAATATTTGTATACATTTTGCATGAAAAGGGTCTAAAAATATTTTTTAACGTTCAGCACTAGAAGGACATATGTAGAATTCAACATACAAGTGTTTTCAAATGTGATTAAAAAAAAAAATTCAATGAATATTTTCTAAAATCATGTTTTAGGCAAAATCCACAATGCAACTAGTTCTAAATATGAAGGGATACAATTATTTTTATAACAAACGTGAAAAATATTTTTATACATTTTGCATGAAAAGGGTCTAAAATATTTTTTTCTCGTTCAGCACTAGAAGGACAGATGTAGAATACAATTTTGAAGGGTTTTCAAATGTGATTTTTTTAAAAGCTTTTTCAATGAATATTGTCTAAAATCATGTTTTAGGCAAAATCCAAAAAAACTAGTTCGGGTATATGAAGGGATACAAAGTTTTTTTATAAAAACGTGAAAAATATTTTATTTTAATTTTGCATGAAAAGGGTCTAAAATATGTTTTAACGTTCAGCATAAGAAGGACATATGTAGAATTCAACATACAAGGGTTTTCAAATGTGATTTAAAAAAATCTTTTTCAATGAATATTTTCTAAAATCATGTTTTAGGCAAAATCCACAATGCAACTAGTTCGGCATATGAAGGGATACAACGTTTTTAAATAAAAAACGTGAAAAATATTTTTATACATTTTGCATGAAAAGGGTCTAAAATATTTTTTTACGTTCAGCACTAGAAGGACAGGCGTAGAATACAATTTAGAAGGGTTTTCAAATGTGATTTTTTTAAAAGCTTTTTTCAATGAATATTGTCTAAAATCATGTTTTAGGCAAAATCCACAATGCAACTAGTTCGGCATATGAAGGGATACAATTTTTTTTATAACAAACGTGAAAATATTTTTTATACATTTTGAATGAAAAGGGTCTAAAATATTTTTTTTACGTTCAGCACTAGAAGGACATATGTAGAATTCAACATACAAGGGTTTTCAAATGTGATTTAAAAAAAAAAAATTCAATGAATATTGTCTAAAATCATGTTTTAGGCAAAATCCACAATGCAACTAGTTCGGCATATGAAGGGATACATTTTTTTTTATAACAAACGTGAATAATATTTTTTATACATTTTGCATGAAAAGGGTCTAATATATTTTTTACGTTCAGCACTAGAAGGACAGACGTATAATACAGATTTAGAAGGGTTTTCAAATGTGATTTGAAAAATATTTTTTTCAATGAATATTTTCTAAAATCATGTTTTAGGCAAAATCCACAAAAAAACTAGTTCGGCATATGAAGGGATACAACGTTTTTTTAAATAAAAAACGTGAAAAATATTTTTATACATTTTGCATGAAAAGGGTCTAAAATATTTTTTTTACGCTCAGCACTAGAAGGACAGGCGAGAATACAATTTAGAAGGGTTTTCAAATGTGATTTTTTTAAAAGCTTTTTCAATGAATATTGTCTAAAATCATGTTTTAGGCAAAATATATAATGCAACTAGTTCGGCATAGGGAAGGGATACAATTTTTTATAAACGTGAAAAATATTTTTATACATTTTGCATGAAAAGGTTCTAAACATATTTTTTAACGTTCAGCACTAGAAGGACATATGTAGAATTCAACATACAAGGGTTTTCAAATGTGATTTTCAAAAAAAAATTCAATGAATATTGTCTAAAATCATGTTTTAGGCAAAATCCACAATGCAACTAGTTCGGCATATGAAGGGATACAATTGTTTTTTTAACAAACGTGAAAAATATTTTGTACATTTTGCATGAAAAGGGTCTAAAATATGTTTTAACGTTCAGCACTAGAAGGATGTATGAAGAATATAACATACAAGGGTTTTCAAAATGTGATTTTAAAAAAATAATAATTCTATGAATATTTTCTAAAATCATGTTTTAGGCAAAATCCACAATGCAACTAGTTCGGCATATGAAGGGATACAATTTTTTTTTTATAACAGAGGTGAAAAATATTTTTCTACATTTTGCATGAAAAAGGGTCTAAAATATTTTTTTTACGTTCAGCACTAGTAGGACAGACGTAGAATACAATTTAGAAGGGTTTTCAAATGTGATTAAAAAAAGCTTTCTTCAATGAATATTGTCTAAAATCATGTTTTAGGCAAAATCCACAATGCAACTAGTTCGGCATAGGAAGGGATACAATTTTTTTATAACAAAGGTGAAAAATATTTGTATACATTTTGCATGAAAAGGGTCTAAAATATTTTTTTAACGTTCAGCACTAGAAGGACATATGTAGAATTCAACATACAAGTGTTTTCAAATCGTGATTAAAAAAAAATTCAATGAATATTTTCTAAAATCATGTTTTAGGCAAAATCCACAATGCAACTAGTTCTAAATATGAAGGGATACAATTATTTTTATAACAAACGTGAAAAATATTTTTTATACATTTTGCATGAAAAGGGTCTAAAATATTTTTTCTACGTTCAGCACTAGAAGGACAGATGTAGAATACAATTTTGAAGGGTTTTCAAATGTGATTTTTTAAAAGCTTTTTTTCAATGAATATTGTCTAAAATCATGTTTTAGGCAAAATCCAAAAAAAACTAGTTCGGTATATGAAGGGATACAAAGTTTTTTTTATAAAAAACGTGAAAAATATTTTATTTTAATTTTGCATGAAAAGGGTCTAAAATATGTTTTAACGTTCAGCATAAGAAGGACATATGTAGAATTCAACATACAAGGGTTTTCAAATGTGATTTAAAAAAAATCTTTTTTCAATGAATATTTTCTAAAATCATGTTTTAGGCAAAATCCACAATGCAACTAGTTCGCATATGAAGGGATACAACGTTTTTAAATAAAAAACGTGAAAAATATTTTTATACATTTTGCATGAAAAGGGTCTAAAATATTTTTTTAACGTTCAGCACTAGAAGGACATATGTAGAATTCAACATACAAGTGTTTTCAAATGTGATTAAAAAAAAAATTCAATGAATATTTTCTAAAATCATGTTTTAGGCAAAATCCACAATGCAACTAGTTCTAAATATGAAGGGATACAATTATTTTTATAACAAACGTGAAAAATATTTTTTTATACATTTTGCATGAAAAGGGTCTAAAATATTTTTTTACGTTCAGCACTAGTAGGACAGACGTAGAATACAATTTAGAAGGGTTTTCAAATGTGATTAAAAAAAAAGCTTTCTTCAATGAATATTGTCTAAAATCATGTTTTAGGCAAAATCCACAATGCAACTAGTTCGGCATAGGAAGGGATACAATTTTTTTTATAACAAAGGTGAAAAATATTTGTATACATTTTGCATGAAAAGGGTCTAAAATATTTTTTTAACGTTCAGCACTAGAAGGACATATGTAGAATTCAACATACAAGTGTTTTCAAATGTGATTAAAAAAAAAAAAATTCAATGAATATTTTCTAAAATCATGTTTTAGGCAAAATCCACAATGCAACTAGTTCTAAATATGAAGGGATACAATTATTTTTATAACAAACGTGAAAAATATTTTTTATACATTTTGCATGAAAAGGGTCTAAAATATTTTTTCTACGTTCAGCACTAGAAGGACAGATGTAGAATACAATTTTGAAGGGTTTTCAAATGTGATTTTTTAAAAAGCTTTTTTCAATGAATATTGTCTAAAATCATGTTTTAGGCAAAATCCAAAAAAAACTAGTTCGGTATATGAAGGGATACAAAGTTTTTTTTATAAAAAACGTGAAAAATATTTTATTTTAATTTTGCATGAAAAAGGGTCTAAAATATGTTTTAACGTTCAGCATAAGAAGGACATATGTAGAATTCAACATACAAGGGTTTTCAAATGTGATTTAAAAAAATCTTTTTCAATGAATATTTTCTAAAATCATGTTTTAGGCAAAATCCACAATGCAACTAGTTCGGCATATGAAGGGATACAACGTTTTTAAATAAAAAACGTGAAAAATATTTGTATACATTTTGCATGAAAAGGGTCTAAAATATTTTTTTAACGTTCAGCACTAGAAGGACATATGTAGAATTCAACATACAAGTGTTTTCAAATGTGATTAAAAAAAAAAAATTCAATGAATATTTTCTAAAATCATGTTTTAGGCAAAATCCACAATGCAACTAGTTCTAAATATGAAGGGATACAATTATTTTTATAACAAACGTGAAAAATATTTTTTATACATTTTGCATGAAAAGGGTCTAAAATATTTTTTTCTACGTTCAGCACTAGAAGGACAGATGTAGAATACAATTTTGAAGGGTTTTCAAATGTGATTTTTTTTAAAAAGCTTTTTTCAATGAATATTGTCTAAAATCATGTTTTAGGCAAAATCCAAAAAAACTAGTTCGGTATATGAAGGGATACAAAGTTTTTTTATAAAAAAACGTGAAAAATATTTTATTTTAATTTTGCATGAAAAGGGTCTAAAATATGTTTTAACGTTCAGCATAAGAAGGACATATGTAGAATTCAACATACAAGGGTTTTCAAATGTGATTTAAAAAAAATCTTTTTTCAATGAATATTTTCTAAAATCATGTTTTAGGCAAAATCCACAATGCAACTAGTTCGGCATATGAAGGGATACAACGTTTTTTAAATAAAAAACGTGAAAAATATTTTTTATACATTTTGCATGAAAAGGGTCTAAAATATTTTTTTAACGTTCAGCACTAGAAGGACATATGTAGAATTCAACATACAAGTGTTTTCAAATGTGATTAAAAAAAAAAAAATTCAATGAATATTTTCTAAAATCATGTTTTAGGCAAAATCCACAATGCAACTAGTTCTAAATATGAAGGGATACAATTATTTTTATAACAAACGTGAAAAATATTTTTTATACATTTTGCATGAAAAGGGTCTAAAATATTTTTTTTACGTTCAGCACTAGTAGGACAGACGTAGAATACAATTTAGAAGGGTTTTCAAATGTGATTAAAAAAAAAGCTTTCTTCAATGAATATTGTCTAAAATCATGTTTTTAGGCAAAATCCACAATGCAACTAGTTCGGCATAGGAAGGGATACAATTTTTTTATAACAAAGGTGAAAAATATTTGTATACATTTTGCATGAAAAGGGTCTAAAATATTTTTTTAACGTTCAGCACTAGAAGGACATATGTAGAATTCAACATACAAGTGTTTTCAAATGTGATTAAAAAAAAAAATTCAATGAATATTTTCTAAAATCATGTTTTAGGCAAAATCCACAATGCAACTAGTTCTAAATATGAAGGGATACAATTATTTTTATAACAAACGTGAAAAATATTTTTATACATTTAGCATGAAAAGGGTCTAAAATATTTTTCACGTTCAGCACTAGAAGGACAGATGTAGAATACAATTTTGAAGGGTTTTCAAATGTGATTTAAAAAAAATCTTTTTTCAATGAATATTGTCTAAAATCATGTTTTAGGCAAAATCCAAAAAAAACTAGTTCGGTATATGAAGGGATACAAAGTTTTTTTTATAAAAAACGTGAAAAATATTTTATTTTAATTTTGCATGAAAAGGGTCTAAAATATGTTTTAACGTTCAGCATAAGAAGGACATATGTAGAATTCAACATACAAGGGTTTTCAAATGTGATTTAAAAAAAATCTTTTTTCAATGAATATTTTCTAAAATCATGTTTTAGGCAAAATCCACAATGCAACTAGTTCGGCATATGAAGGGATACAACGTTTTTTAAATAAAAAACGTGAAAAATATTTTTTATACATTTTGCATGAAAAGGGTCTAAAATATTTTTTTAACGTTCAGCACTAGAAGGACATATGTAGAATTCAACATACAAGTGTTTTCAAATGTGATTAAAAAAAAAAATTCAATGAATATTTTCTAAAATCATGTTTTAGGCAAAATCCACAATGCAACTAGTTCTAAATATGAAGGGATACAATTATTTTTATAACAAACGTGAAAAAATATTTTTATACATTTTGCATGAAAAGGGTCTAAAATATTTTTTCTACGTTCAGCACTAGAAGGACAGATGTAGAATACAATTTTGAAGGGTTTTCAAATGTGATTTTTTAAAAGCTTTTTTCAATGAATATTGTCTAAAATCATGTTTTAGGCAAAATCCAAAAAAAACTAGTTCGGTATATGAAGGGATACAAAGTTTTTTTTATAAAAAACGTGAAAAATATTTTATTTTAATTTTGCATGAAAAGGGTCTAAAATATGTTTTAACGTTCAGCATAAGAAGGACATATGTAGAATTCAACATACAAGGGTTTTCAAATGTGATTTAAAAAAAATCTTTTTTCAATGAATATTTTCTAAAATCATGTTTTAGGCAAAATCCACAATGCAACTAGTTCGGCATATGAAGGGATACAACGTTTTTAAATAAAACGTGAAAATATTTTTATACATTTTGCATGAAAAGGGTCTAAAATATTTTTTTTACGTTCAGCACTAGAAGGACAGGCGTAGAATACAATTTAGAAGGGTTTTCAAATGTGATTTTTTTAAAAGCTTTTTTCAATGAATATTGTCTAAAATCATGTTTTAGGCAAAATCCACAATGCAACTAGTTCGGCATATGAAGGGATACATTTTTTTTTATAACAAACGTGAATAATATTTTTTATACATTTTGCATGAAAAGGGTCTAATATATTTTTTTTACGTTCAGCACTAGAAGGACAGACGTATAATACAATTTAGAAGGGTTTTCAAATGTGATTTGAAAAAAATCTTTTTTCAATGAATATTTTCTAAAATCATGTTTTAGGCAAAATCCACAAAAAAACTAGTTCGGCATATGAAGGGATACAACGTTTTTTTAAATAAAAAACGTGAAAAATATTTTTTATACATTTTGCATGAAAAGGGTCTAAAATATTTTTTTTACGTTCAGCACTAGAAGGACAGGCGTAGAATACAATTTAGAAGGGTTTTCAAATGTGATTTTTTTAAAAGCTTTTTTCAATGAATATTGTCTAAAATCATGTTTTAGGCAAAATATATAATGCAACTAGTTCGGCATAGGAAGGGATACAATTTTTTTTATAACAAACGTGAAAAATATTTTTATACATTTTGCATGAAAAGGTTCTAAAATATTTTTTTAACGTTCAGCACTAGAAGGACATATGTAGAATTCAACATACAAGGGTTTTCAAATGTGATTTAAAAAAAAAAATTCAATGAATATTGTCTAAAATCATGTTTTAGGCAAAATCCACAATGCAACTAGTTCGGCATGAAGGGATACAATTGTTTTTTTAACAAACGTGAAAAATATTTTTATACATTTTGCATGAAAAGGGTCTAAAATATGTTTTAACGTTCAGCACTAGAAGGATGTATGAAGAATGTAACATACAAAGGGTTTTCAAATGTGATTTTAAAAAATAATAATTCTATGAATATTTTCTAAAATCATGTTTTAGGCAAAATCCACAATGCAACTAGTTCGGCATATGAAGGGATACAATTTTTTTTATAACAGAGGTGAAAAATATTTTTTCTACATTTTGCATGAAAAGGGTCTAAAATATTTTTTTACGTTCAGCACTAGTAGGACAGACGTAGAATACAATTTAGAAGGGTTTTCAAATGTGAAAAAAAAGCTTTCTTCAATGAATATTGTCTAAAATCATGTTTTAGGCAAAATCCACAATGAACAACTAGTTCGGCATAGGAAGGGATACAATTTTTTTATAACAAAAGGTGAAAAAATATTTGTATACATTTTGCATGAAAAGGGTCTAAAATATTTTTTTAACGTTCAGCACTAGAAGGACATATGTAGAATTCAACATACAAGTGTTTTCAAATGTGATTAAAAAAAAAAAAATTCAATGAATATTTTCTAAAATCATGTTTTAGGCAAAATCCACAATGCAACTAGTTCTAAATATGAAGGGATACAATTATTTTTATAACAAACGTGAAAAATATTTTTTATACATTTTGCATGAAAAGGGTCTAAAATATTTTTCTACGTTCAGCACTAGAAGGACAGAGTGTAGAATACAATTTTGAAGGGTTTTCAAATGTGATTTTTAAAAAGCTTTTTTCAATGAATATTGTCTAAAATCATGTTTTAGGCAAAATCCAAAAAAACTAGTTCGGTATATGAAGGGATACAAGTTTTTTTATAAAAAACGTGAAAAATATTTTATTTTAATTTTGCATGAAAAGGGTCTAAAATATGTTTTAACGTTCAGCATAAGAAGGACATATGTAGAATTCAACATACAAGGGTTTTCAAATGTGATTTAAAAAAATCTTTTTTCAATGAATATTTTCTAAAATCATGTTTTAGGCAAAATCCACAATGCAACTAGTTCGGCATATGAAGGGATACAACGTTTTTAAATAAAAAACGTGAAAAAATATTTTTATACATTTTGCATGAAAAGGGTCTAAAATATTTTTTTAACGTTCAGCACTAGAAGGACATATGTAGAATTCAACATACAAGTGTTTTCAAATGTGATAAAAAAAAAAAAAAATTCAATGAATATTTTCTAAAATCATGTTTTAGGCAAAATCCACAATGCAACTAGTTCTAAATATGAAGGGATACAATTATTTTTATAACAAACGTGAAAAATATTTTTATACATTTTGCATGAAAAGGGTCTAAAATATTTTTTACGTTCAGCACTAGTAGGACAGAGGCGTAGAATACAATTTAGAAGGGTTTTCAAATGTGATTAAAAAAAAAGCTTTCTTCAATGAATATTGTCTAAAATCATGTTTTAGGCAAAATCCACAATGCAACTAGTTCGGCATAGGAAGGGATACAATTTTTTATAACAAAGGTGAAAAATATTTGTATACATTTTGCATGAAAAGGGTCTAAAATATTTTTTTAACGTTCAGCACTAGAAGGACATATGTAAATTCAACATACAAGTGTTTTCAAATGTGATTAAAAAAAAATTCAATGAATATTTTCTAAAATCATGTTTTAGGCCAAAATCCACAATGCAACTAGTTCTAAATATGAAGGGATACAATTATTTTTATAACAAACGTGAAAGAAATATTTTTATACATTTGCATGAAAAGGGTCTAAAATATTTTTTTACGTTCAGCACTAGAAGGACAGATGTTGAATACAATTTTGAAGGGTTTTCAAATGTGATTTTTTTTAAAAAGCTTTTTTTCAATGACTATTGTCTAAAATCATGTTTTAGGCAAAATCCAAAAAAAACTAGTTCGGTATATGAAGGGATACAAAGTTTTTTTTATAAAAAAAACGTGAAAAAATATTTTATTTTAATTTTGCATGAAAAGGGTCTAAAATATGTTTTAGCGTTCAGCACCAAGGACATATGTAGAATTCAACATACAAGGGTTTTCAATGTGATTTAAAAAAAATCTTTTTCAATGAATATTTTCTAAAATCATGTTTTAGGCAAAATCCACAATGCAACTAGTTACGGCTTTATGAAGGGTACCGTTTTTTAAATAAAAAGCGTGAAAAATATTTTTATACATTTTGCATGAAAAGGGTCTAAAATATTTTTTTAGCGTCTCCCAACACTAGAGGACATATGTAAGAATTCAACATACAAGTGTTTTCAAATGTGATTAAAAAAAAAAAATTCAATGAATATTTTCTAAAATCATGTTTTAGGCAAAATCCACAATGCAACTAGTTCTAAATATGAAGGGATACAATTATTTTTATAACAAAACGTCAAAAATATTTTTTATACATTTTGCATGAAAAGGAGTCTAAAATATTTTTCTACGTTCAGCACTAGAAGGACAGATGTAGAATACAATTTTGAGGGTTTTCAAATGTGATTTTTTAAAAAGCTTTTTTCAATGAATATTGTCTAAAATCATGTTTTAGGCAAAATCCAAAAAAAACTAGTTCGGTATATGAAGGGATACTAAAGGGTTTTTATAAAAAACGTGAAAAATATTTTATTTTAATTTTTGCATGAAAAGGGTCTAAAATATGTTTTAACGTTCAGCATAAGAGGACATATGTAGAATTCAACATACAAGGGTTTTCAAATGTGATTTAAAAAAATCTTTTTCAATGAATATTTTCTAAAATCATGTTTTACCAAAATCCACAATGCAACTAGTTACGGCATATGAAGGGATACAACGTTTTTAAATAAATAAAGCGTGAAAAAATATTTTTATACATTTTGCATGAAAAGGGTCTAAAATATTTTTTTACGTTCAGCACTAGAAGGACAGGCGTAGAATACAATTTAGAAGGGTTTTCAAATGTGATTTTTTTAAAAGCTTTTTCAATGAATATTGTCTAATAATCATGTTTTAGGCAAAATCCACAATACAACTAGTTCGGCATATGAAGGGATACAATTTTTTTATAACAAGCGTGAATAATATTTTTTATACATTTTGCATGAAAAGGGTCTAATATATTTTTTTACGTTCCAGCACTAGAAGGACAGTATAATACAATTAGAAGGGTTTTCAAATGTGATTTGAAAAAAAAATCTTTTTCAATAAATATCTTCTAAAATCATGTTTTAGACAAAATCCACAAAAAAAACTAGTTAGGCAATATGAAGGATACCTAGCGTTTTTTTAAATAAAAAAGCGTGAAAAAAATTTTTAACATTTTGCATGAAAAGGTCTAAAAATATTTTTTTTACGTTCAGCACTAGAAGGACAGGCGTAGAATACAATTTAGAAGGGTTTTTCAAATGTGATTTTTTAAAAGCTTTTTCAACTGAATATTGTCTAAAATCATGTTTTAGGCAAAATATATAATACAACTAGTTACGGCATAGGAAGGATACAATTTTTTTATAACAAAGCGTGAAAAATATTTTTATACATTTTGCATGAAAAAGGTTCTAAAATATTTTTTTAACGTTCAACACTAGAAGGTACTTCTGTAGAATTCAACATACAAGGTTATTCAAATGTGATTTAAAAAAAAAAAAATTCAATGAATATTGTCTAAAATCATGTTTTTAGGCAAAATCCACAATACAACTAGTTCGGCATATGAAGGGATACCAATTGTTTTTTTAACAAAGCGTGAAAAAATATTTTTATCACATTTTTGCATGGAAAGGGTCTAAAATATGTTTTAACGTTCAGCTACCTAGAAGGATGTATGAAAAAATGTAATCATACAAGGGTTTTCAAATGTGATTTAAAAAATAATAATTCTATGAATATTTTCTAAAATCATGTTTTAGGCAAAATCCACAATACAACTAGATTAGGCATATGAAGGATACAATTTTTTTTATAACAGAGGTGAAAAATATTTTTTCTACATTTTGCATGAAAAAGGGTCTAAAATATTTTTTTCGTTCAGCACTAAGTAGGACAGGCGTAATACAATTTAAGGGTTTTCAAATGTGATTAAAAAAAGCTTCTTCAATGAATATTGGATCTAAAATCATGTTGCCCAAAATCCACAATGCAACTAGTTCGGCATAGGAAGGGATACAATTTTTTTTATAACAAAGGTGAAAAATATTTTGTATACATTTTGCATGGAAAAGGGTCTAAAATATTTTTTTAACGTTCAGCACTAGAAGGACATATGTAGAATTCCAACATACAAGTGTTTTCAAATGTGATTAAAAAAAAAAATTCAATGAATACCTTCTAAAATCATGTTTTGACAAAATCCACAATGCAACTAGTTCTAAATATGAAGGGATACAATTATTTTTTATAACAAGCGTGAAAAATATTTTTTATACATTTTGCATGAAAAGGGTCTAAAATATTTTCTCCGTTCAGCACTAGAAGGACAGATGTAGAATACAATTTTGAAGGGTTTTCAAATGTGATTTTTTTAAAAAAGCTTTTTTCAATGAATATTGTCTAAAATCATGTTTTAGGAAAATCCCAAAAAAACAGTTCGGTTATGAAGGGATACAAAGTTTTTTTATAAAACCAAAGTAGAAAATATTTTATTTTAATTTTGCATGAAAAGGTCTAAAATATGTTTTAGCGTTCAGCATAGAAGGACATATGTAGAATTCAACATACAAGGGTTTTCAAATGTGATTTAAAAAAAATCTTTTTTTCAATGAATATTTTTCTATAATCATGTTTTAGGCAAAATCCACAATACAACTAGTTCGGCATATGAAGGGATACAATTTTTTTTAACAAAAGTGAAAAATATTTTTCTACATTTTGCATGAAAAAGGGTCTAAAATATTTTTTTACGTTTCAGCACTAGTAGGACAGGCGTGAATTCACAATTTAGAGGTTTTCAAATGTGATTAAAAAAAAAACTTTCTTCAATGAATATTGTCTAAATCATGTTTTAGGCAAAATCCACACAATGCAACTAGTTAGGCATAGGAAGGGGATACAAATTTTTTTATAACAAAGATGAAAAATATTTGTATACATTTTGCATGAAAAAGGGTCTAAAATATTTTTTAACGTTCAGCACTAGAAGGACACATGTCGAATTCAACATACAAGTGTTTTCAATCGTGATAAAAAAAAAAAATTCAATAAATATTTTCTAAAATCATATTTTAGGCAAAATCCTACAATGCAACTAGTTTCTAAATATGAAGGGATACAATTATTTTTTATAACAAAGCGTGAAAAAATATTTTTATACATTTTACATGAAAAAGGGTCTAAAATATTTTTTCTACGTTCAACACTAGAAAGGACAGATGTAGAATACAATTTTGAAGGGTTTTCAAATGTGATTTTTTTTAAAGCTTTTTCAATGAATATTGTCTAAAATCATGTTTTAGGCAAAATCCAAAAAACAGTTCGGTATATGAAGGGATACAAAGTTTTTTATAAAAAACGTGAAAAATATTTTATTTTAATTTTTGCATGAAAAAGGGTCTAAAATATGTTTGTAGCGTTCAGCATAAGAAGGACATATGTAGAATTTCAACTAAAGGGTTTTCAAATGTGATTTAAAAAAAAACTCTTCAATGAAGATTTTTCTAAAATCATGTTTTAGGCAAAATCCACAATGCAACCAGTTCGACATATGAAGGGATACAACGTTTTTAAATAAAAAAGCGTGAAAAATATTTTTATACATTTTTGCATAGAAAAGGGTCTAAAATATTTTTTTAGCGTTCAACACTAGAACGACATATGTAAATTCCACATAAAAGTGTTTTCAAATGTGATTTAAAAAAAAACTCAGAATATTTTCTAAAATCATGTTTTAGGCCAAAATCCACAATACAACTAGTTCTAAATATGGGATACAATTATTTTTATAACAAACCGTGAAAAATATTTTTATACATTTTGCATGAAAAGGGTCTAAAATATTTTTTTACGTTCAGCATAAGGACAGACGTAGAATACAATTTAGAAGGGTTTTCAAATGTGATTAAAAAAAAAAGCTTTCTTCAATGAATATTTGTCTAAAATCATGTTTTAGGCAAAATCCTACACTGCAACTAGTTCGGCATAGGAGGGGATACAATTTTTTTTATAACAAAGGTGAAAAATATTTGTACCCATTTTACATGAAAAGGGTCTAAAATATTTTTTTAACGTTCAGCCACCTAAGAAGGACATATGTAGAATTCAACATACAAGTGTTTTTCAAATGTGATTAAAAAAAAAAAAATTCAATGAATATTTTTCTAAAATCATGTTTTAGGCAAAATCCACAATACATCTAGTTCTAAATATGAGGGGATACAATTATTTTTTATAACAAACGTGAAAAAATATTTTTTTATACATTTTGCATGAAAAAGGGTCTAAAATATTTTCTACGTTTCAGCACTTAGAGGACAGATGTAGAATACAATTTTTGAAGGGTTTCAATCATGTGATTTTTTTAAAAGCTTTTTTCAATAAATATTGTCCTAAAATCATGTTTTAGGCAAAATCCAAAAAAACTAGTTCGGTATATGAAGGGATACAAAGTTTTTTTATAAAAGCGCGTGAAAAATATTTTATTTTAATTTTGCATGAAAAGGGTCTAAATATGTTTTAACGTTCAGCATAAGAAGGACATATGTAAATTCAACATACAAGGGTTTTCAAATGTGATTTAAAAAAATCTTTTTTCAATGAATATTTTCTGGAAAATCATGTTTTAGGCGAAAATCCACAAATACAACTAGTTCGGCATATATGAAGGGATACAACGTTTTAAATAAAAAACGTGAAAAAATAATTCTTATACATTTTACATGAAAAGGGTCTAAAATATTTTTTATGCGTTCAGCACTAGAGGGCCGGCGTAGAATACAATTTAGAAGGGTTTTTCAAATCTTGATTTTTAAAAGCTTTTTCAATGAATATTGTCTAAAATCATGTTTTTAGGCAAAATCCACAATGCCAACTAGTTCGGCATATGAAGGGATACATTTTTTTTATAACAAGCGAAATATATTTTTTTATACATTTTGCACTTGAAAAGAGTCTAATATATTTTTTTCGTTCAGCACTAAGACAGTATAATACAATTTAGAAGGGTTTTCAAATGTGATTTGGTAAAAAATCTTTTTCAATGAATATTTTCTAAAATCATGTTTTAGGCAAAATCCACAAAAAAACTAGTTCGGCATATGAAAGGGATACAACGTTTTTTAAATAAAAAAGCGTAGAAAAATATTTTTATACATTTTGCATGTCTAACATTTTTTTACGTTCAGCACTAGAGGACAGTGCTGAATTCAATTTAGAAGGTTTTTCAAATGTGATTTTTTAAAAGCTTTTTCAATGAAATTTTGTCTAAAATCATGTTTTAGGCAAAATATACTAATGCAACTAGTTCAGCATAGGAAGGGATACAATTTTTTTTATAACAAGCGCATGAAAAATATTTTTTATACATTTTGCATGAAAAGTTCTAAAATATTTTTTTAGCGTTCCCAGCACTAGAAGGACATATGTAAGAATTCAACATACAAGGGTTTTCAAATGCTGATTTAAAAAAAAAAATTCAATGAATATTGTCTAAAATCATGTTTTAGGCAAAATCCACAATACAACTAGTTCGGCATATGAAAGGGACCACAATTGTTTTTTTAACTAAGCGTAAAAATATTTTTATACATTTTGCATGAAAAGTCTAAAATATATTTTAGCGTTCAGCACTAGAAGGATGTGTGAAGAATATAACATACAAGGGTTTTCAAATGTGATTTAAAAAAATAATAATTCTATAAATATTTTCTAAGTTTTACCAAAAATCCACAATACAACTAGTTCGGCATATGAAGGGATACAATTTTTTTTATAACAGAGGTGTAAAAATATTTTCTACACTTTTACATGAAAAGGGTCCCTAAAATATTTTTTCACGTTTCAGCTTACTAGTAGGACAGACGTAGAATACAATTTAGAAGGGTTTTCAAATGTGAGTTAAAAAAAAAGCTTTCTTCAATGAATATTGTCTAAAATCATGTTTTAAGGCAAAATCCCACAATGCACAACTAGTTCGGCATAGGAAGGATAATTTTTTTTATAACAAAGGTGAAAAATATTGTGTTACATTTGATGAAAAAGGGTCTAAAATATTTTTTTTAACGTTCAGCACTAGAAGGACATATGTAGAATTCAACATACAAGTGTTTTCAAATGTGATTAAAAAAAAAAAAATTCAATGAATATTTTCTAAAATCATGTTTTAGGCAAAATCCACAATGCAACTAGTTCTAAATATGAAGGGATACAATTATTTTTATTAACAAAGCGTGAAAAAATATACACCAATTTTGCATGAAAAAGGGTCTAAATATTTTTTCCTCGTTCAGCACTAGGACAGATGTCCCTGAACAAATTTTGAAGGGTTTTCAATGTGATTTTTTAAAAAGCTTTTTTCAATGAATATTGTCTAAAATCATGTTTTAGGCAAAAATCCCAAAAAAACTAGTTCGGTATATGAAGGGATACAAATTTTTTTAAATAAAAAACGTGAAAAATATTTTATTTTAATTTTGCATGAAAAGGGTCTAAAATATGTTTTAACGGTTCAGCATAAGAAGAACATATGTGAATTCAACATACAAGGGTTTTCAAATGTGATTTAAAAAAAATCTTTTTTCACCATGAATATTTTTCTAAATCATGTTTTAGGCAAAATCCACAATACAACTAGTTCGACATTATGAGGGGATTACAAGCGTTTTTAAATAAAAAACGTGTAAAAATATTTCCTATACATTTTGCATGAAAAGGGTCCCGTGCTAAAAATTTCTACGTTCAGCACTAAGAAGGACAGGCGTAGAATCACAATTTAGAAGGGTTTTCAAATGTGATTTTTTTAAAGCTTTTTCAATGAATATTGTCTAAAATCATGTTTTAGGCAAAATCCACAATGCAACTAGTTCGGCATATGAAGGGATACAATTTTTTTTATAACAAAGTGAAAATATTTTTATACATTTTGAATGAAAAGGGTCTAAAATATATTTTTTTACGTTCAACACTTAGAAAGGACATATGTATAATTCCCCAACATACAAGGTTTTTCAAATGGATTTAAAAAAAAAAATTCAGTGAATATTGTCTAAATTCATGTTTGGGCCCAAAATCCACAATCGCAACCCCTAGTTCTAAATATGAAGGGATACAATTTTTTTATAACAAGCGTGAAAAAATATTTTTAGACATTTTGCATGAAAAGGGTCTAAAATATTTTTCTCGTTAAGCACT
>NW_025536253.1:2500-60000 GCF_020615455.1 Coregonus clupeaformis
TCTCTCTCTCTCTGTCTCTCTCTCTCTCTGTCTCTCTCTCTCTCTTTCTGTTCTCTCTCTCTCTCTCTCTCTCTCTCTCTCTCTCTCTCTCTCTCTCTCTCTCTCTCTTCTCTCTCAGGAGACTATCACCATGGCGATGTTGACCACTCTTCTGCTTCTCAGCGCTCTCTTTGCTCTGGGAGATGCAAGGGGTAGCAGAGGTATTCTGATCAAAGGTTTTAGTAACCTTAACCCAACACCTAGTGACCTAGGTTTTGGGGTGAGAGTCACTGGACCCAGGTTCCTGGTTGGGGCTCCCCCTGTATTCGCTAAAATATAATTCTATACAGGTCTGTTGTGGTTTCATAGTTCTGAAACTGATCTAGGGCTCTATTCAATCTGCATCGTTACAGATTGATTACAGCTGTACAATCTTCCCTCTGTCTTTGTCTCTCATTTGTTGTAGGGGATCGGCAAGATCAGCATCATCATTCTGACTCGGAGGAACACGTTTCTCCTCCGAAAGGTCAGCATCATCACTATGGCTCGGAGGAACACATTTCTCCTCCGAAGGATCGGCATCATCATTCTGACTCGGAGGAACACATTTCTCCTCCGAAGGATCGGCATCATCATTCTGACTCGGAGGAACACAGTTCTCCTCCGAAGTATCGCATGATCCGGTCTGACTCGGAGGAATACATTTCTCCTCCGAAAGGTGAGAAACATTTTATCGAGAACCTGATATGCAAACTGCCAACCGGTAAAATGTCAGTTTATGTGATAAAACAAGCAAGCAAAGTGTAGAGAATCATTGTAACATCTAAACCACTGTGAAATATATTTTCCATAACCAAAAACATTGTATTTTCAGCTGTTTGAAGCCGTCATACAAAACCGAAAGTTAAAGACGAAAAATTGAAATTTAAGAATGGAAGCATAGAAATAGCGCACATAGAACAGATATACTGCTTCTTAGACTTGACTTCAATGAGAATGATAGATCCATAACTCACATTTCTATGTGAATTTAGTCAGGACGCCCAAAAAGTTACATATTGCAGATATAACGAACTCAAAGTGTATCGGTCATTTTTCAACAACACGTGGTTAGCCATGGGGTTTTGTTCAGTAACATCACAGCTGGAACGCACTTTTGACCAATCAGATTGTCTGGTGGGAACTAACCATTTCATAATGTTATTTAATGTGATCTCTCCCCCCTACAGGGTGTCATCGCAGAGTCTGCCCACATGGCTGGCCCAGTTATAAGACACACTGCTATCGCTACGTCCCCCTCGTGACCACATGGCCAGAGGCAGAGGTACCTGGACGTTTGCTGTAGATAATTGAGATCAGCTGTGTGGGTGATTTTAAGTATTGATGGTTTAAGGAGAGATCATCCGCTTATTTAAGGATTTTGGACACTGGCCAGCCGGGCTGGTAGACCTCAATTTCTACTAGCCAGGGTCCAAAATGTGCTATGTGATAATGGAAAAGACAATAATTGACCTGCATCTTGGGCTAGTTGGAAACATTTTCTACAAGCCTGGTCTGAAAAGCACTAGCCTTGGGCTAGCTGGGATGCTATCTCCATCCCTGTCTGATGGCCATACATTGTTGCAGTTGACTCTGTAGGTTTAGTCTGTGTTCAACAGGGTTGAGAAACTATAACATGATGTGCTAGTCCTTCTGTTAACCTTTACATTCTACCTCTGTTTAATTCTCTCTCACTCTCTCTCCTCTCTCTCCCCCATCTCTCTCTCTCTCTCTCCCCCTTTTCTCTCTCTCTCCTCTCTCTCGCTCTCTCTCTCCCCATCTCGCTTTCTCTCTCTCTCTCTCTCTCTCTCTCTCTGTCTCTCTCTCTCCTCTCATCGCCTCTCTCTCTCTCTCCAGAGGAAATGTTTGCTCTTGGGAGGTAATCTGGCATCAGTGCACAGCCTTCCCCAGTATCGTTTTCTTCAGTCTGTCATCAAGAAGAGTACCAAGAAAGCCCAGCGCACCTGGATTGGAGCCAACGATGCCATCAAGGTCTGTTCAACCCTCATGAACTATATAGGATGCATTGATTCTTGATGAATTCCATCTATAAAGGCCTAGTGGTGCCTCAACCCTCATATCAGTTTGTTTTCTGATATTACAAACACTGTATAGCTTCAAGCCATGGTTAAATCATGTTGATCTCATAGATGGTCAGTCCTGGCATCCATAGCTCTGTCTAGGAATCTGAGAGTGGTTACATTTCTCCAGGCCCATTCCTCAGCTATTTACCCAAACAGTGGTGGGTTGCCAATTAGTTATTTTCCAAATCCCAGATTGCCCCTTTAAAGACAGTAATTACAGTGTAAATATATAGTGTTTACTGTGTGCTGGTGATGCATCCTCCTGTGTGCTCTGTAGGAGGGTCTTTGGCTGTGGAGTGACGGGTCCAGGTTTAACTACCAGAACTGGGCCCCGGGGCAACCCTCTAACTACAACCATGGTGTTGTGAAGGACAACACGAACGGCCGGGAGCATTGCATGGAGATGAACTACGGAGGTACAATGCTGTCACCAGAGTACTCTCCCTCACATTATACATCAAACAATTGGATAGTTGTCAAATACATCTTAAAGGGAATTTGTTCCTTTATTAGCTACATATTTATAAAACCAACATAGATACAATACCTACCTTTCTGTGTTTCTCTCTTTCCCAGCATCCCACCGCCAGAATGATGTCCCCTGCTGGTTTAAACTTCCCTTCCTGTGTTCCATAAAGCGGTGATGGCTACATTTTAGGAGAGAATACATTGGAGAGGCTCTCAGCATATGAGATTGTTTTAAATAAAGGCACAGTCTGCAATATTACCTTTTGTTCAGTTGTCATTTATACAAAACACCAGCTGGAGATAATTATGAAACTCTGTGGTGTGAAGGTCCAAATAACATACTTGGTGAATTAAATGTTCAACAGTTGCTTCTCACTTTGTAATACTTTTAATTGTCGTCAACATGTTCTACATTTTCATAGTCAAACCAGATATGACCAATTCTACACTAACACATTTGATGTAAATCACCACCATCACCATCAACATCATCATCACCATCACCATCATCATCATCATCATCATCACCACCATCATGATCATCATTACCATCGTCATCATCACCACCATCATGATCATCATTACCATCATCATCATCACCATCATCATCATCACATGTGGTGTTGCCTACCCTTAGTTGTATTAGTAGTAGGGGGCTTTGTCCGTATTTGTATTTGTTGTATTAGTAGTACATTTACATTTAAGTCATTTAGCAGACGCTCTTATCCTGAGCGACTTACAAATTGGTGCATTCAACTTAGGATATCCAGTGGGACAACCACATCTTGATCACAGTAAGAACCCTTCTTCAAACAAGCAGCTGTGAGCAAAGTCAGTGCATTCAGGGACAACTACATCTCCATCACAATAAGTACATTTCTTTAAACAAGTCAGTGCTAGCAGGTGAAATAAGTCTGGTGTTAGTTTAGACAAAATACATTGGTAGTAAAGGGGGGGTAGAAGGATTACTTTATACTATTCCAGGTATTCCTTAAAGAGGTTGAATTTAAAGTGTCTCCGGAAGGTGGTCAGTGACTACGCTGTCCTGGCGTCGTGAGGGAGCTTGTTCCACCATTGGGGTGCCAGAGCAGCGAATAGCTTTGACTGGGCTGAGCAGGAACTGTGCTTCCGTAGATGTAGGGGGGCCAGCAGGCCAGAGGTGGATGAACGTAGTGTATGGGGCTGTGTGTAGTTGTCTTACTAGTGTAGGGCTGTTTGTTTAGATGTATTATTATGGGGATGTGTGTGTAGTTGTATTAGTAGTATAGGGCTGTGTGTGTAGTTGTATTAGTAGTATGGGGCTGTGTGTAGTTGTCTTAGTAGTGTAGGGCTGTTTGTTTAGATGTATTATTATGGGGCTGTGTGTGTAGTTGTATTAGTAGTATAGGGCTGTGTGTGTAGTTGTGTTAGTAGTATAGGGATGTGTGTGTAGTTGTACTAGTGGTATGGGGTTGGGTGTGTAGTTGTGTTAGTTGTATAGGGCTGTGTGTGTGTAGTTGAATTATTTGTGTGGGGATGTTTGTGTAGATGAATTAGAAGTATAAGGCTGTGAGTACAGTTTTATTATGTGTGTAGTTGTGTTAGTAGTATAGGGTTGCGTTTGTAGTTGTGTCAGTTGTATAGGGCTATTTGTGTAATTGTATTAATAGTTTAAGGATGTGTGTGTAGTTGTATTAGTAGTATGGGGCTATATGTGTAGTTATATTAGTACTAAATGGCTTTGTGTGTAGTTGTATTAGTAGTATGGGGATGTTTATGTAGTTGTATTAGTAGTATAGGGCAGTGAGTATAGTTTTATTAGTAGTATGGGGCTGTATGTGTAGTTGTATTAGTAGTATGGGTCTGTATGTGTAGTTGTTTTAGTAGTATAGGGCTGTGTGTGTAGTTGTATTAGTAGTATGGGGCTGTGTGTGTAGTTGTATTAGTAGTATGGGGCTGTGTGTGTAGTTGTATTAGTAGTATGGGGCTGTTTGTGTAGTTGTATTAGTAGTATGGGGCTGTTTGTGTAGTTGTATTAGTAGTATGGGGCTGTTTGTGTAGTTGTATTAGTAGTATAGGGCTGTGTGTGTAGTTGTATTTGTACTATAGGGCTGTGTGTGTAGTTGTATTAGTTATATGGTGCTGTGTGTGTAGTTGTGTTAGTAGTATAGGGCTGTGTGTGTAGTTGTATTAGTAGTATGGGGCTGTGTGTGTAGTTGTATTAGTAGTATGGGGCTGTATGTGTAGTTGTATTAGTAGTATGGGGCTGTGTGTGTAGTTGTATTAGTTATATGGTGTTGTGTGTGTAGTTGTATTAGTAGTATGGGGCTGTGTGTGTAGTTGTATTTGTACTATAGGGCTGTGTGTGTAGTTGTATTTGTACTATAGGGCTGTGTGTGTAGTTGTATTAGTATTATGGGGCTGTGTGTGTATTTGTGTTGGTAGTATAAGGCTGTGTGTGTAGTTGTATTAGTAGTATAGGGCTGTGTGTGTAGTTGTATTAGTAGTATTGGGCTGTGTGTGTAGTTGTGTTAGTAGTATTGTGATGTGTTTGTAGTTGTATTAGTAGTAACGAATTGTGTGTGTAGTTGTATTAGTAGTATGGTGCTGTGTGTGTAGTTGTATTAGTTGTAAAGGATTGTGTGTGTAGTTGTGTTAGTAGTATAGGGCTGTGTGTAGTTGTATTAGTAGTATGGGGCTGTGTGTGTAGTTGTATTAGTAGTATGGGGCTGTGTGTGTAGTTGTATTAGTTGTAAAGGATTGTGTGTGTAGTTGTATTAGTAGTATGGGGCTGCGTGTGTAGTTGTGTTAGTAGTATGGGGCTGTGTGTGTAGTTGTATTAGTAGTATGGTGCTGTGTGTGTAGTTGTGTTAGTAGTATAGGGCTGTGTGTGTAGTTGTATTAGTAGTATAGGGCTGTGTGTGTAGTTGTATTAGTAGTATAGGGCTGTGTTTGTAGTTGTATTAGTAGTTTAGGGACTTGTGTGTAGTTGTATTAGTTATATGGTGCTGTGTGTGTAGTTGTGTTAGTAGTATAGGGCTGTGTGTGTAGTTGTATTAGTAGTATAGGGCTTTGTGTGTAGTTGTATTAGTAGTATAGGGCTGTGTGAGTAGTTGTATTAGTAGTATAGGGCTGTGTGTGTAGTTGTATTAGTAGTATAGGGCTGTGTGTGTAGTTGTATTAGTAGTATGGGGCTGTGTGTGTAGTTGTATTAGTAGTATAGGGCGGTGTGTGTAGTTGTATTAGTAGTATAGGGCTGTGTGTGTAGTTGTATTAGTAGTATAGGGCTGTGTGTGTAGTTGTATTAGTAGTATAGGGCTGTGTTTGTAGTTGTGTTAGTAGTATAGGGCTGTGTGTGTTGTTGTATTAGTAGTACGGGGCTGTGTGTGTAGTTGTATTAGTAGTATAGGGCTGTGTGTGTAGTTGTATTAGTAGTATGGGGCTGTGTGTGTAGTTGTATTAGTAGTATAGGGCTGTGTGTGTAGTTGTATTAGTAGTATGTGGCTGCGTGTGTAGTTGTGTTAGTAGTATAGGGATGTGTGTGTAGTTGTATTAGTAGTATTGGGCTGTGTGTGTAGTTGTATTAGTAGTATGGGGCTGTGTGTGTAGTTGTATTAGTAGTATGGGGCTGTGTGTGTAGTTGTGTTAGTAGTATAGGGCTGTGTGTGTAGTTGTGTTAGTAATATATAGGGCTGTGTGTGTAGTTGTATTAGGTGTATGGGGCTGTGTGTGTAGTTGTATTGGTAGTATAGGATTGTGTGTGTAGTTGTATTAGTAGTATGGGGCTGTGTGTGTATTTGTGTTAGTAGTATTGTGATGTGTGTGTAGTTGTGAGTGCAGTTGTGTTAGTAATATGGGGCTGTGTGTGTAGTTGTATTAGTTATATGGTGCTGTGTGTAGTTGTATTAGTAGTATGGGGCTGTGTGTGTAGTTGTGTTAGTAGTATGGGGCTGTGTGTGTAGTTGTATTAGTAGTATAGGGCTGTGTGTGTAGTTGTGTTAGTAGTATAGGGCTGTGTGTGTAGTTGTGTTAGTAGTATAGGGTTGTGTGTGTAGTTGTATTAGTAGTATAGGGCTGTGTGTGTAGTTGTGTTAGTAGTATGGGGCTGTGTGTGTAGTTGTATTAGTAGTATGGTGCTGTGTGTGTAGTTGTATTAGTAGTATGGGGCTGTGTGTGTAGTTGTGTTAGTAGTATAGGGCTGTGTGTGTAGTTGTATTAGTAGTATAGGGCTGTGTTTGTAGTTGTGTTAGTAGTATGGGGCTGTGTGTGTAGTTGTATTAGTAGTATGGTGCTGTGTGTGTAGTTGTATTAGTAGTATGGGGCTGTGTGTGTAGTTGTGTTAGTAGTATAGGGCTGTGTGTGTAGTTGTATTAGTAGTATGGGGCTGTGTGTGTAGTTGTGTTAGTAGTATAGGGCTGTGTGTGTAGTTGTATTAGTAGTATGGGGCTGTGTGTGTAGTTGTATTAGTAGTATAGGGCTGTGTGTGTAGTTGTGTTAGTAGTATAGGGCTGTGTGTGTAGTTGTATTAGTAGTATGGGGCTGTGTGTGTAGTTGTGTTAGTAGTATAGGGCTGTGTGTGTAGTTGTGTTAGTAGTATAGGGCTGTGTGTGTAGTTGTATTAGTAGTATAGGGCTGTGTGTGTAGTTGTATTAGTAGTATGGGGCTGTGAGTATAGTTGTATTAGTAGTATAGGGCTGTGTGTGTAGTTGTGTTAGTAGTATAGGGTTGTGTGTGTAGTTGTATTAGTAGTATAGGGCTGTGTGTGTAGTTGTATTAGTAGTATAGGGCTGTGTGTGTGGTTGTGTTAATAGTATGGAGATGTACGTGTAGTTGTATTAGTAGTATAGGGCTGTGTGTGTAGTTGTGTTAGTAGTATGGTGCTGTGAGTATAGTTTTATTATGTATGTAGTTGTGTTAGTAGTGTAGTTGTGTCACCTGAATAAAGATGCCGTGCTTGTCCTCCGTAGCTCTATCTAGGTTATGATGAGTAAACAATCCCAATTGTTTCAGGATGTTTGATATGTTAGTTTTGTCGTCGTCAGGTCGTTGCCAAGGCTGGAACATCGGGTCCTGTGCTCCAAGGGAATGGAGGCGTCAGAACCAAAACAATGAGGTCCTTGATCCCATTGCAGTCAGATTCCACTGTTCAGGCTCTACATTGAAATGATCTAATAATAATAATAATATGCCATTTAGCAGACGCTTTTATCCAAAGCGACTTACAGTCATGCGTGCATACATTTTTTTGTGTATGGGTGGTCCCGGGGATCGAACCCACTACCTTAGCGTTACAAGCGCCGTGCTCTACCAGCTGAGCTACAGAGGACCACGGCTGGTGTAATGTGACTGGTTTTTAGCTTGCTTGCATTGATGATTACATTTTTCTTGCAGTTTGACATTTGATTGCATTCAGTGCTTATGAGCTGCCAATGCACTCACAGAAGATCTGGGACGTTATTCACAACCCAGTGGCTTTACCCAAAACTGTTCTGTTACATTCCTTCAGTAGTCTATTAAGCATAAGGTGTGATTTCCTACAAACTTCATGCATATGTTCGATAAATCCGATTTATGCACCACACAGAACGCACTGCAACTGCCATGCAGCTTCCATAGGAAATGAATGTCCTTCTGGTGTACCAAAACGGAAAAACACTGTCGGTGTGATCCAGTCATTATGCACCAAATTGTATGCATAAACGGCTTGATAGAAATATTGGCAGAAGGTGAATGTTGAACTTTTGTTGAACACATATCATATTTGTTGAACACATGCTGTGTACCATTTTGCACAATGAAGCTGTAGGTGTGATCAAGGTGTTGAATAAACGTGATGTCATGTTGCTTTTTCAGGAGGGGAGTTGGCTACATGCAGCTATTGACATGTTTTACACAAAATACATTATCGACATGTTCGTACAAACTTTGTTATCAGTATTTAAGGTTAGAGTTAGGGGAAGGGTTAGCTAAAAAGGGTTAAGGTTAGAGTTAGGGAAGGGTTAGCTAAAAGGGTTAAGGTTAGAGTTAGGGAAGGGTTAGCTAAAAGGATTAAGGTTAGAGTTAGGGGAAGGGTTAGCTAAAAGGGTTAAGGTTAGAGTTAGGGGGAAGGGTTAGCTAAAAGGGTTAAGGTTAGAGTTAGGGGAATGGGTTAGCTAAAAGGGTTAAGGTTAGAGTTAGGGGAAGGGTTAGCTAAAAGGGTTAAGGTTAGAGTTAGGGGAAGGGTTAGCTAAAAGGGTTAAGGTTAGAGTTAGGGGAAGGGTTAGCTAAAAGGGTTAAGGTTAGAGTTAGGGGAAGGGTTAGCTAAAAGGGTTAGGGTTAGAGTTAGGGGAAGGGTTAGCTAAAAGGGTTAGGGTTAGAGTTAGGGAAGGGTTAGCTAAATTAGGGTTAGAGTTAGGGGAAGGGTTAGCTAAAAGGGTTAAGGTTAGAGTTAGGGGAAGGGTTAGCTAAAAGGGTTAGGGTTAGAGTTAGGGGAAGGGTTAGCTAAAAGGGTTAAGGTTAGAGTTAGGGGAAGGGTTAGCTAAAAGGGTTAAGGTTAGAGTTAGGGGAAGGGTTAGGGGAAGGGTTAGGGTTAGAGTTAGGGGAAGGGTTAGGGTTAGGGTTAGAGTTAAGGGAAGGGTTAGCTATAATAATAATATGCTATTTAGCAGACGCTTTTATCCAAAGCGACTTACAGTCATGCGTGCATACATTTTTGTGTATGGCTGGTGCCGGGGATCGAACCCACTACCTTGGCGATACAAGCGCCGTGCTCTACCAGCTGAGCTACAGAGGACCACATAGCTAAAAGGGTTAAGGTTAGAGTTAGGGGAAGGGTTAGCTAAAAGGGTTAGGGTTAGAGTTAGGGGAAGGGTTAGCTAAAAGGGTTAAGGGAAGGGTTAGCTAAAAGGGTTAGCTAAAAGGGTTAAGGTTAGAGTTAGGGGAAGGGTTAGCTAAAAGGGTTAGGGTTAGAGTTAGGGGAAGGGTTAGCTAAAAGGGTTAAGGTTAGAGTTAGGGAAGGGTTAGCTAAAAGGGTTAAGGTTAGAGTTAGGGGAGGGGTTAGCTAAAAGGGTTAAGGTTAGAGTTAGGGGAAGGGTTAGCTAAAGGGGTTAGATTTAGGGGAAGGGTTAGCTAAAGGGTTAAGGTTAGAGTTAGGGGAAGGGTTAGCTAAAAGGGTTAGGGTTAGAGTTAGGGGAAGGGTTAGCTAAAAGGGTTAGGGGTTAGAGTTAGGGGAAGGGTTAGCTAAAAGGGTTAAGGTTAGAGTTAGGGGAGGGGTTAGCTAAAAGTGTTAGGGTTAGAGTTAGGGGAAGGGTTAGCTAAAAGGGTTAAGGTTAGAGTTAGGGGAATGGTTAGCTAAAAGGGTTAGGGTTAGAGTTAGGGAAGGGTTAGCTAAAAGGGTTAAGGTTAGAGTTAGGGGAAGGGTTAGCTAAAAGGGGTTAGATTTAGGGGGAAGGGTTAGCTAAATTGTTAAGGTTAGAGTTAGGGGAAGGGTTAGCTAAAAGGGTTAGGGTTAGAGTTAGGGAAGGGTTAGCTAAAAGGGTTAGGGTTAGGAGTTAGGGAAGGGTTAGCTAAAAGGGTTAATGTTAGAGTTAGGGAAGGGTTAGCTAAAAGGGTTAGGGGTTAGAGTTAGGGGAAGGGTTAGCTAAAAGGGTTAGGGTTAGAGTTAGGGGAAGGGTTAGCTAAAAGGGTTAGGGTTAGAGTTAGGGGAAGGGTTAGCTAAAAGGGTTAAGGTCAGAGTTAGGGGAAAGGTTAGCTAAAAGGGTTAGGGTTAGGGGAAGGGTTAGCTAAAAGGGTTAAGGTTAGAGTTAGGGAAGGGTTAGCTAAAAGGGTTAAAGGTTAGAGTTAGGGAAGGGTTAGCTAAAAGGGTTAGGGTTAGAGTTAGGGGAAGGGGTTAGCTAAAAGGGTTAAGGTCAGAGTTAGGGGAAAGGTTAGCTAAAAGGGTTAGGGTTAGGGGAAGGGTTAGCTAAAAGGGTTAGGGTTAGAGTTAGGGGAAGGGTTAGCTAAAAGGGTTAGGGTTAGAGTTAGGGAAGGGTTAGCTAAAAGGGTTAAGGTTAGAGTTAGGGGGAAGGGTTAGCTAAAAGGGTTAGATTTAGGGGAAGGGTTAGCTAAATTGTTAAGGTTAGAGTTAGGGAAGGGGTTAGCTAAAAGGGTTAGGGTTAGAGTTAGGGGAAGGGTTAGCTAAAAGGGTTAGGGTTAGAGTTAGGGGGAAGGGTTAGCTAAAAGGGTTAAGGTTAGAGTTAGGGGAAGGGTTAGCTAAAAAGGGTTAGGGTTAGAGTTAGGGGAAGGGTTAGCTAAAAGGGTTGGGTTAGAGTTAGGGGGAAGGGTTAGCTAAAAGGGTTAGGGTTAGAGTTAGGGGAAGGGGGTTAGCTAAAAGGGTTAAGGTCAGAGTTAGGGAAAAGGGTAGCTAAAGGGAGGTAGGTTAGGGAAGGGTTAGCTAAAAGGGTTAAGGTTAGGAGTTAGGGGGAAGGGTTAGCTAAAAGGGTTAAGGTTAGAGTTAGGGGAAGGGTTAGCTAAAAGGGTTAGGGTTAGAGTTAGGGGGAAGGGTTAGCTAAAAGGGTTAAGGTCAGAGTTAGGGGAAAGGTTAGCTAAAAGGGTTAGGGTTAGGGGAAGGGTTAGCTAAAAGGGTTAGGGTTGGGGTTAGGGGAAGGGTTAGCTAAAAGGGTTAGGGTTAGAGTTAGGGGAAGGGTTAGCTAAAAGGGTTAAGGTCAGAGTTAGGGGAAAGGTTAGCTAAAAGGGTTAGGGTTAGGGGAAGGGTTAGCTAAAAGGGTTAAGGTTAGAGTTAGGGGAAGGGTTGGCTAAAAGGGTTAAGGTTAGAGTTATGGGAAGGGTTAGCTAAAAGAGTTAAGGTTAGAGTTAGGGGAAGGCTGCAACTACACATGAAAACATGAAATGATCCTGCGAATCAATAGAACATCACTCAGAGATGCACAAAAACGATATATATTATTCAAAATGGGTGAATCTTTCCTTTACAAACCATCAGATCTGTGAGCTACCTTGGAACACATAAAATACTACAACATGGTAAATTAATAAGCAGGAGTAAGAATTATATAGAAAATGATGTTTTTCAAAAGGAGAAGTTTATCTTGGGAAGTGACAGATGCTCTCTCCTGTGTGAGCACTAGTTCTCAAAAAGAGAGATAATTCCTCATGGTTATATTGGGCTACATTTTTAGACTTCAAAGACAACGTTGGTAGTTTATTAACCTTAAAATATCTGGTTTCTAGTAGGCTACAGAGTTATTGAAGGGCTGTTTCTCTGAACCTCAGGCAGTAGGCTGAAACAAGCTTGTTTCTCTGAACCTCAGGCAGTATGCTGAAACAAGCTTGTTTCTCTGAACCTCAGGCAGTATGCTGAAACAAGCTTGTTTCTCTGAACCTCAGGCAGTAGGCTGAAACAAGCTTGTTTCTCTGAACCTCAGGCAGTAGGCTGAAACAAGCTTGTTTCTCTGAACCTCAGGCAGTATGCTGAAACACGCTTGTTTCTCTGAACCTCAGGCAGTAGGCTGAAACAAGCTTGTTTCTCTGAACCTCAGGCAGTAGGCTGAAACAAGCTTGTTTCTCTGAACCTCAGGCAGGAACCAACTTCTGTGACATCACACTAGTAAGTCTTCATTGACAGGGATGTGACATCACACTAGTAAGTCTTCATTGACAGGGATGTGACATCACACTAGTAGGTCTTCATTGACAGGGATGTGACATCACACTAGTAGGTCTTCATTGACAGGGATGTGACATCACACTAGTACGTCTTCATTGACAGGGATGTGACATCACACTAGTAAGTCTTTATTGACAGGGATGTGACATCACACTAGTAAGTCTTCATTGACACGGGATTTGACATCACACTAGTAGGTCTTCATTGACAGGGATGTGACATCACACTAGTAGGTCTTCATTGACAGGGATGTGACATCACACTAGTACGTCTTCATTGACAGGGATGTGACATCACACTAGTAGGTCTTCATTGACAGGGATGTGACATCACACTAGTAAGTCTTTATTGACAGGGATGTGACATCACACTAGTACGTCTTCATTGACAGGGATGTGACATCACACTAGTAGGTCTTCATTGACAGGGATGTGACATCACACTAGTAAGTCTTTATTGACAGGGATGTGACATCACACTAGTAAGTCTTTATTGACAGGGATGTGACATCACACTAGTAGGTCTTTATTGACAGGGATGTGACATCACACTAGTAAGTCTTTATTGACAGGGATGTGACATCACACTAGTAAGTCTTTATTGACAGGGATGTGACATCACACTAGTAAGTCTTTATTGACAGGGATGTGACATCACACTAGTAGGTCTTTATTGACAGGGATGTGACATCACACTAGTACGTCTTCATTGACAGGGATGTGACATCACAACAGACATGCACAGGACGTTCCCTCACGATGAAAGTGGTGTGACTGAAAAAGTTTGGGAAACACTGATCTAGCTGATGATTAAAACAACTACAGATGAGTAACTCCATGCTTCAGCCTGTCTATTCATAGCCACAGATGGGCTACAGGTTATCATGGTGAATAACAGATGGGCTATGGGTTACAGGTGATCATGCTGAATAACAGATGGGCTATGGGTTACAGGTGATCATGCTGAATAACAGATGGGCTATGGGTTACAGGTGATCATGCTGAATAACAGATGGGCTATGGGTTATCATGCTGAATAACAGATTGGCTATGGGTTACAGGTAATCATGCTGAATAACAGATGGGCTATGGGTTACAGGTGATCATGCTGAATAACAGATGGGCTATGGGTTACAGGTTATCATGCTGAATAACTGATGGGCTATGGGTTACAGGTGCTGAATAACAGATGGGCTATGGGTTACAGGTGATCATGCTGAATAACAGATGGGCTATGGGTTACAGGTGATCATACTGAATAACAGATGGGCTATGGGTTACAGGTTATCATGCTGAATAACAGATGGGTTATGGGTTACAGGTGATCATGCTGAATAACAGATGGGCTATGGGTTACAGGTGATCATGGTGAATAACAGATGGGCTATGGGTTACAGGTGATCATGCTGAATAACAGATGGGCTATGGGTTACAGGTGCTGAATAACACCAGCCTGATCATATGGATCAATATGTTGTTAGACCCATTTCTGAAGGGGAAAATTATATTATGCATTCGGAAAGTATTCAGACTTTTTTCAAAATATATTTAGGTTACAGCCTTATTCTAAAATTGATGAAATTGTTTTCTTGGCTGTGTGCTTCGGGTCGTTGTCCTGTTGGAAGGTGAACCTTCGCCCCAGTCTGAGGTCCTGAGCGCTCTGGAGCAGGTTTTCATCAAGGATATCTCTGTACTTTGCTCCGTTCATCTTTCCCTCGATCCTGACTAGTCTCCCAGTCCCTGCCGCTGAAAAACATCCCCACAGCATGATGCTGCCACCACCATGCTTCACCGTAGGGATGGTGCCAATTTTCCCCCAGACATGACGCTTTGCATTCAGGCCAAAGAGTTCAATCTTGGTTTCATCAGACCTGTTTATCATGGTCTGAGAGTCCCCTTTAGGTGGCTTTTGGCAAACTCCAAGCGGGCTGTCATGTGCCTTTTACAGAGGAGTGGCTTCCGTCTGGCCACTCTACCATAAAGGCCTAGTTGGTGGAGTGCTGCAGAGATGGTTGTCCTTCTGGAAGGTTCTCCCATCTCCCAGAGGAACTCTAGAGCTCTGTCAGAGTTACCATCGGGTTCTTGGTCACCTCCTGACCAAGGCCCTTCTCCCGATTGCTCAGTTTGGCCGGGCGGCCAGCTCTAGGAAGAGTCCTGAGGTTCCAAACTTCTTCCATTTAAGAATGATGGAGGCCACTGTGTTCTTGGGGACCTTCGATGCTGCATAAATGTTTTGGTACCCTTCCCCAGATCTGTGCCTCGACACATTCCTGTCTCGGAGCTCTACGGACAATTCCTTCGACCTCATGGCTTGGTTTTTGCTCTGACATGCACTGTCAACTGTGGGACCTTATATAGACAGGTGTGTGCCTTTCCAAATCATGTCTAATCAATTGAATTTACCACAGGTGGACTCCAATCAAGTTGTAGAAACATCTCAAGGATGATCAATGGAAACAGGATGCACCTGAGCTCAATTTCGAGTCTCATAGTAAAGGGTCTGAATACTTATGTAAATAAGGTATTTCTGTTTTTTTTTTTTGGGGGGGGGGAGCATGCCAAGCGTAGTGAAGGGTACACAAATAGACGGGTTATGAAAACTTAAATTCAGTTAAAGCAGGGGTTTGCAGGGGTTATGGCACTTACATTTAGTTAAATTTAAATGTAGTTAAAGCAGGGGTTTGGTGGTGGCTTTCTGAACTATTAGAGTTAGACCAACAGTTTAAAGTAATACAGAAATTGTTGGTATTTCAGTTGAGTTTCGGATATATTGACCAAATTATCAGGAAAGTTTTGGGCATATTTCCCATTCAAAATGCACCAGAAACAGCTATTTCACAGCTATTTATTTTAAAAGAACCCCCAATATGCAACACAAAGTTACGCCATTGCTTGTAAGAAGTCAAAACAGAAAGCAGTAACTTAATTTGCCACCTGCTACAGAATTACACAGTGTTCAGAGACTGCAATAATAATCAGGGTCCTCTGTCCTTGTACCTCCCGTCTGGCGTCAATTACTATCAACAGATATGAGTTTAATCCATAACATTCAGCTTCTAGTCTAGTGACCATCAACCCAAGTGTCACAAACAGAACAGTGGAAATCATGTGTTTTACAGAAAGGAAAATATATAAATATGCTAAACATTGTGTGAATCTCTAAACTGATTATGAACTTTATTCATCTTAAATATTCACATTACACAGTCAATTCAGGAAGTGAACTTCAATTCCAATTCAATTTAAAGAACGATACAGAGAGATAGAGAAAAAGAGAGGGAGGGGTCTGACTGGACGGATCCTTAAATAGGAGAGTTGGGAGAGGTAGAACTCAACTCACAGGCAGGACAGAGAGAGAGAGAGAGAGAGAGAGAGAGAGACCCAGTGAAGACCTTTGAAGATCTCTGAAGAAGTGAAGCTACAACTGAAGATTTCAGAAGGTGAGATTTCAACATCTGTTCATCTAATACTGTACCTGAGTGCATCCCAAATGGCACCCTTTTCCCTTTGTAGTGCACTACTTTTGACAAGGGCCCATAGTGAATATGTGTCCCTGGTCATATGTAGCTCTGGTCAAAAGTAGTGCACTACTTAGGGAAAAGGGGTGCTATTTGGAAACTCGGTCCTGTGGACCCCAATGGGTGCACGTGTTGGACCGAGTTTGGGAAACGCTGTGCTAAGGAATTCAAGTCTGCTGACAAAACTCAGGTCTCATGTCTTCAAACAAGTACAGTAGATTATCCTAGCACACAGGAATATGTACGCTCCACTTGGGGTCCCCAGGACCGAGTTTAAAAAACGCTGCCTTAGCAGTTGCATACGTTATATACATAGCATAGGGTTTCCCTGACCTCCCAAGTACCCCAGCCGCTCCACTGATTTGATATATTCCAGTACAAGCACAGCTGATCCAGCTAATCACCAAGCCGTTCATTAGTTGAATCTGCTCTGATGTGAAAGTACTGGAACACATCTGATAAGTGGAATGGCTGGAGGTCCACTTGGAATAAAGGGTTCCAAAAGGGTTCTTCAGCTGTCCCCATATGAGAACCCTTTAGGTTCCAGGTAGAACCCTTTTAGGTTCCAGGTAGAACCCTTTTGAAAGGTGCCATGGTAGAACCCTTTAGGTTCCAGGTAGAACCCTTTTGGGTTCCAGGTAGAACCCTTTAGGTTCCAGGTAGAACCCTTTAGGTTCCAGGTAGAACCCTTTAGGTTCCAGGTAGAACCCTTTAGGTTCCAGGTAGAACCCTTTAGGTTCCAGGTAGAACCCTTTAGGTTCCAGGTAGAACCCTTTAGGTTCCAGGTAGAACCCTTTTAGGTTCCAGGTAGAACCCTTTCGGGTGCCATGTAGAACCCTCTGTAAACCGTCTGTGGAAAGGGTTCTACATCGAACCCAAAAGGTTTCTTCCTGGAATGAAAAAGTTTATACCTGGAGCCAAAAAGGGTTCTTCAAGTGGTTCTCCAACAGGGACAGTCGAAGAACACCCTTTAGGTTCTAAATATCACCTTTTTTTCTAACAGTGTACTCAACTACAGGTTAGGGGAACACTGCACTCCCCTAATCTCTGAAGTACTCTCTGAATTGGTATTGACGGCTTCTCTCTTTGACTGTCTTGTTGTGTTGTTGTCTGTGTGTCTGTCTCTGTCTGTAATCTCTCACTCTCTCTCACTCTCTCTCTCTCACTCTCTTTCACTCTCTCTCTCTCTCTCTCTCTCTCTCTCTCTCTCTCTCTCTCTCTCTCTCTCTCTCTCTCTCTCTCTCTCTCTCACTCTCTCTCTCTCTCTCTCTCTGTTTCTCCTCTCTCTCTCTCTCTCTCTCTCTCTGTCTCTGTCTCTGTCTCTCTCTCTCTCTCTCTCTCTCTTTCTCTCTCTCTCTCTCTCTCTCTCTCTCTGTCTCTCTCTCTCAGGAGACTATCACCATGGCGATGTTGACCACTCTTCTGCTTCTCAGCGCTCCTTTGCTCTGGGAGATGCAAGGGGTAGCAGAGGTATTCTGATCAAAGGTTTTAGTGACCTTAACACAACACCTAGTGACCTAGGTTTTGGGGTGAGAGTCACTGGACCCAGGTTCCTGGTTGGGGCTCCCCCTGTATTCACTAAAATATAATTCTATACAGGTCTGTTGTGGTTTCATAGCTCTGAAACTGATCTAGGGCTCTATTCAATCCGCATCGTTCAGCTTTACAGAGTGATTGAAATTTAAAGGCAATGTTCCCTCTTTAGCAGAGACTGCATTCACGGTTAACGCTGCAATCTGAAATTACTTTTAATTTTCTATCACGTAATCTGTAACGCTTCAGCTTTACAGATTGAATCGAGACCCAAGTATTTTTAAAAAGCATGTCTCAATCGTCCCTCTGTCCTTGTCTCTCTTTTGTTGTAGGGGATCGGCATGATCGGGGTAAACGCTGTGACTCGGAGGAACACGTTTCTCCTCCGAAAGGTCAGCATCATCATTCTGACTCGGAGGAACACATTTCTCCTCCGAAAGGTCAGCATCATCATTCTGACTCGGAGGAACACATTTCTCCTCCGAAGGATCAGCATCATCATTCTGACTCAGAGGAAAACATTTCTCCTCCGAAGGATCAGCATCATCATTCTGACTCGGAGGAACACATTTCTCCTCCCAAGGATCAGCATCATCATTCTTCCTCGGAGGAACACATTTCTCCTCCCAAGGATCAGCATCATCATTCTTCCTCGGAGGAACACATTTCTCCTCCGAAAGGTGAGAAACATATTATGGAGAACCTGATATGCAAACTGCCAACCGATAAAACTTTCAGTTTATGTGATAAAACAAGCAAGCAAAGTGTAGAGAATCATTGTAACATCTTAACCACTGTGAAATATATTTTCCATAACCAAAAACATTGTATTTTCAGCTGCTTGAAGCCGTCATACAAAACCGAAAGTTAAAGACGAAAAAATTGAAATTTAAGAATAGAAGCATAGAAATAGCACACATAGAACAGATATCCTGCTTCTTAGACTTGACTTCAATGAGAATGATAGATCCATAACTCACATTTCTATGTGAATTTAGTCAGGTCGCCCAAAAGTTACATATTGCAGATATAATGGACTCAAAGTGAATCGGTCATTTTTCAACAACACGTGGTTAGCCATGGGGTTTTGTTCAGTAACATCACAGCTGGAACGCACTTTTGACCAATTGTCTGGTGGGAACTAACCATTTCATAATGTTATTTAATGTGATCTCTCCCCCCTACAGAGCGTCATCGCAGAGTCTGCCCACATGGCTGGCACAGATATAGGACACGCTGCTATCACTACGTCCCCCTCGTGACCACATGGCCAAAGGCAGAGGTACCTGGACGTTTGCTGTAGATAATTGAGATCAGCTGTGTGGGTGATTTTAAGTATTGATGGTTTAATGAGAGATCATCCGCTTATTTAAGGATTTTGGACACTGGCCAGCCGGGCTGGTACACCGCAATTTCTACTAGCTAGGGTCCAAAATGTGCTATGTGATAATGGAAAAGACAATAATTGACCTGCATCTTGGGCTAGTTGGAAACATTTTCTACAAGCCTGGTCTGAAAAGCACTAGCCTTGGGCTAGCTGGGATGCTATCTCCATCCCTGTCTGGTGGCCATACATTGTTGCAGTTGACTCTGTAGGTTTAGTCTGTGTTCAACAGGGTTGAAAAACTATAACATGATGTGCTAGTCCTTCTGTTAACCTTTACATTCTACCTCTGTTTAATTCTCTCTCTCTCTCCTCTCTTTCTCTCTCTCTCTCTCTCTCTCTCTCTCTCTCTCTCAATCAATCAATCAATTTTATTTTATATAGCCCTTCTTACATCAGCTAATATCTCGAAGTGCTGTACAGAAACCCAGCCTAAAACCCCAAACAGCTAGTAATGCAGGTGTAGAAGCACGGTGGCTAGGAAAAACTCCCTAGAAAGGCCAAAACCTAGGAAGAAACCTAGAGAGGAACCAGGCTATGAGGGGTGGCCAGTCCTTCTGGCTGTGCCGGGTGGAGATTATAACAGAACCATGCCAAGATGTTCAAAAATGTTCATAAGTGACAAGCATGGTCAAATAATAATCAGGAATAAATCTCAGTTGGCTTTTCATAGCCGATCATTAAGAGTTGAAAACAGCAGGTCTGGGACAGGTAGGGGTTCCATAACCGCAGGGCAGAACAGTTGAAACTGGAATAGCAGCAAGGCCAGGCGGACTGGGGACAGCAAGGAGTCACCACGGCCGGTAGTCCCGACGTATGGTCCTAGGGCTCAGGTCTCTCAGTTGGCTTTTCATAGCCGATCATTAAGAGTTGAAAACAGCAGGTCTGGGACAGGTAGGGGTTTCGTAACCGCAGGCAGAACAGTTGAAACTGGAATAGCAGCAAGGCCAGGCGGACTGGGGACAGCAAGGTGTCAGCATGCCCGGTAGTCCTGACGTATGGTCCTAGGGCTCAGGTTCTCAGAGAGAAAGAGAGAACGAGAGAATTAGAGAGAGCATACTTAAATTCACACAGGACACTGGATAAGACAGGAGAAGTACTCCAGGTATAACCAACTAACCCCCAGCCCCCGACACATAAACTACTGCAGCATAAATACTGGAGGCTGAGACAGGAGCGGTCCGGAGACACTGTGGCCCCATCCGAAGAAACCCCCGGACAGGGCCAAACAGGAAGGATATAACCCCACCCACTCTGCCAAAGCACAGCCCCCGCACCACCAGAGGGATATCCTCAACCACCAACTTACAATCCTGAGACAAGGCCGAGTATAGCCCACAGAGGTCTCCACCACAGCACAAACCAAGGGGGGCGCCAACCCAGACAGGAAGATCACGTCAGTAACTCAACCCACTCAAGTGACGCACCCCTCCTAGGGACGGCATGAAAGAGCACCAGCAAGGCAGTGACTCAGCCCTGTAACAGGGTTAGAGGCAGAGAACCCCAGTGGAGAGAGGGGAACCGGCCTGGCAGAGACAGCAAGGGCTGTTCGTTGCTCCAGAGCCTTCCGTTCACCTTCACACTCCTGGGCCAGACTACACTCAATCATATGACCTACTGAAGAGATAAGTCTTCAGTAAAGACTTAAAGGTTGAGACCGAGTCTCGTCTCTCACATGGGTAGGCAAACTGTTCCATAAAAATGGAGATCTATAGGAGAAAGCCCTGCCTCCCGCTGTTTGCTTAGAAATTCTAGGGACAATTAGGAGGCCTCGTCTTGTGACCGTAGCGTACGTGATTGGTATGTACGGCAGGACCAACTCGGAAAGATAGGTAGGAGCAAGCCCATGTAACGCTTTATAGGTTAACAGTAAAACCTTGAAATCAGCCCTTGCCTTAACAGGAAGCCAGTGTAGGGGAAGCTAGCACTGGAGTAATATGATCAAATTTCTTGGTTCTAGTCAGGATTCTAGCAGCCGTATTTAGCACTAACTGAAGTTTATTTAGTGCTTTATCCGGGTAGCCGGAAAGTAGAGCATTGCAGTAGTCTAACCTAGAAGTAACAAATGCATGGATTAATTTTTCTGCATCATTTTGGACAGAAAATTTCTGATTTTTGCAATGTTACGTAGATGGAAAAAAGCTGTCCTTGAAACAGTCTTGATATGTTCGTCAACAGAAGATCTCTTTGTTTCTTGGGACCTAGAACAAGCACTCTGTTTTGTCCGAGTTTAAAAGTAGAAAGTTTTCAGCCATCCACTTCCTTATGTCTGAAACACAGGCTTCTAGCGAGGGCAATTTTGGGGCTTCACCATGTTTCATTGAAATGTACAGCTGTGTGTCATCCGCATAGCAGTGAAAGTTAACATTATGTTTTGAATAACATCCCCAAGAGGTAAAATATATAGTGAAAACAATAGTGGTCCTAAAATGGAACCTTGAGGAACACCGAAATGTACAGTTGATTTGTGGAGGACAGACCATTCACAGAGACAAACTGATATCTTTCCGACAGGTAAGATCTAAACCAGGCCAGAACTTGTCCGTGTAGACCAATTTGGGTTTCCAGTCTCTCCAAAAGAATGTGGTGATCGATAGTGTCAAAGGCAGCACTAAGGTCTAGTAGCACGAGGACAGATGCAGAGCCTCGGTCTGACGCCATTAAAAGGTCAAGTTTACCACCTTCACAAGTGCAGTCTCAGTGCTATGATGGGGTCTAAAACCAGACTGAAGCATTTCGTATACATTGTTTGTCTTCAGAAAGGCAGTGAGTTGCTGCAAAGCAACAGCTTTTTCTAAAAATTTTTGAGAGGAATGGAAGATTCGATATAGGCCGATAGTTTTTTATATTTTCCGGGTCAAGGTTTGGCTTTTTCAAGAGAGGCTTTATCACTGCCACTTTTAGTGAGTTTGGTACACATCCAGTGGATAGAGAGCTGTTTATTATGTTCAACATAGGAGGGCCAAGCACAGGAAGAAGCTCCTTCAGCAGTTTAGTAGGGAATAGGATCCAGTATGCAGCTTGAAGGTTTAGAGGCCATGATTATTTTCATCATTGTGTCAAGAGATATAGTACTAAAACACTTAAGTGTCTCTCCCGATCCCAGGCCCTCGCAGAGTTGCAGATCCAGGACAGCTAAGCCCTGGAGGAATACGTAGATTCAAAGAGGAGTCCGTAATTTGCTTTCTAATGGTCATGATCTTTTCCTCAAAGAAGTTCATGAATTTATTACTGCTGAAGTGAAAGCCATCCTCTCTTGGGGGAATGCTGCTTTTTAGTTAGCTTTGCAACAGTATCAAAAAGAAATTTTGGATTGTTCTTATTTTCCTCGATTAAGTTGGAAAAGTAGGATGATCGAGCAGTAGTGAGGGCTCTTCGGGTACTGCACTGTACTGTCTTTCCAAGCTAGTCGGAAGACTTCCAGTTTGGTGTGGCGCCATTTCGTTCCAATTTCCTGAAGCTTGCTTCAAAGCTCGGGTATTTTCTGTATACCAGGGAGCTAGTTTCTTATGACAAATGTTTTTCGTTTTTAGGGTGCAACTGCATCTAGGGTATTGCGCAAGGTTAAATTGAGTTCCTCAGTTAAGTGGTTAACTGATTTTTGTCCTCTGACGTCCTTGGGTAGGCAGAAGGAGTCTGGAAGGGCATCAAGGAATTTTTGTGTTGTCTGAGAATTTATAGCACGACTTTTGATGCTCCTTGGTTGGGGTCTGAGCAGATTATTTGTTGCGATTGCAAACGTAATAAAATGGTGGTCCGATAGTCCAGGATTTTGTGGAAAAACATTAAGATCTACAACATTTATTCCATGGGACAAAACTAGGTCCAGAGTATGACTGTGGCAGTGAGTAGGTCCAGAGACATGTTGGACAAAACCCACTGAGTCGATGATGGCTCCGAAAGACTTTTGGAGTGGGTCTGTGGACTTCTCCATGTGAATATTAAAATCACCAAAAATTAGAATATGATCTGCTATGACTACAAGGTCTGATAGGAATTCAGGAAACTCAGAGAGGAACGCTGTATATGGCCCAGGAGGCCTGTAAACAGTAGCTATAAAAAGTGATTGAGTAGGCTGCATAGATTTCATGACTAGAAGCTCAAAAGACGAAAACGCCATTTTTTTTTTTTAGAATTGAAATTTGCTATCGTAAATGTTAGCAACACCTCCGCCTTTGCGGGATGCACGGGGAATATGGTCACTAGTGTAACCAGGAGGTGAGGCCTCATTTAACACAGCAAATTCATCAGGCTTAAGCCATGTTTCAGTCAGGCCAATCACATCAAGATTATGATCAGTGATTAGTTCATTGACTATGACTGCCTTTGAAGTGAGGGATCTAACATTAAGTAACCCTATTTTGAGATGTAGAGGTATCACGATCTCTTTCAATAATGGCAGGAATGGAGGAGGTATTTATCCTAATAAGATTGCTAAGGTGAACACCGCCATGTTTAGTTTTGCCCAACCTAGGTCGAGGCACAGACACAGTCTCAATGGGTATGGCTGAGCTGACTACACTGACTGTGCTATTGGCAGACTCCACTAAGCTGGCAGGTTGGCTAACAGCCTGCTGCCTGGCCTGCACCCTATTTCACTGTGGGGCTAGAGGAGTTAGAGCCCTATCTATGTTGGTAGATAAGATGAGAGCACCCCTCCAGCTAGGATGGAGTCCGTCCCTCATCAGCAGGTCAGGCTTGGTCCTGTTTGTGGGTGAGTCCCAGAAAGAGGGCCAATTATCTACAAATTCTATCTTTTGGGAGGGGCAGAAAACAGTTTTCAACCAGCGATTGAGTGCTGAGACTCTGCTGTAGAGCTCGTCACTCCCCCTAACTGGGAGGGGGGCCAGAGACAATTACTCGATGCCGACACATCTTTCTAGCTGATTTACACGCTGAAGCTATGTTGCACTTGGTGACCTCTGACTGTTTCATCCTAACATCGTTGGTGCGACGTGGATAACAATATCTCTATACTCTCTACACTCGCCAGTTTTAGCTTTAGCCAGCACCATCTTTAGATTAGCCTTAACGTCGGTAGCCCTGCCCCCTGGTAAACAGTGTATGATCGCTGGGTGATTCGTTTTAAGTCTAATACTGCGGGTAATGGAGTCGCCAATGACTAGGGTTTTCAATTTGTCAGAGCTAATGGTGGGAGCCTTCGGCGTCTCAGACCCCGTAACGGGAGGAGTAGAGACAAGAGAAGACTCCAGACTCAGACTCCGACTCGCTACATAATGGGGAAAACCGGTTGAAAGTTTCTGTCGGCTGAATGAGCGACACCGATTGATCATTCCAACAGTATTTCCCTCCAGAAGCCATGAGAAAGTTGTCGGCCGCGGGGACTGTGCGGGGGATTTATACTAACGTTACTATCTGTACTTACTGGTGGCACAGACGCTGTTTCTTCCTTTCCTACACTGAAATTACCCTTGCCTAACGATTGCGTCTGAAGCTGGGCTTGTAGCACAGCTATTCGCCGTGAAGGTTAACGTTCTCCTGTATATTATGAGTACAGCGACTGCAATTAGAAGACATCATGTTAATGTTACTACTTAGCTTCGGCTGTTGAAGATGTTGACGAACCATGTCCAGATAAAGCGTCGGAGTGAAAAAAGTTGAATGAGGGAAAAAAGTTGCGATGGAAAAAAGGAAAATAAAGTAAAGTTGGCAGCAAAAACGCACAGGAAAATGACTCTTCTGTCTCGGGATAAAACGTCCGGGGTGAAAAAAGTTTAACGAAAAAAAGATGAGTGAGGACAAAACTAAAAAAGTTGGTAAATTTGTTGAACACAGAGATTGATTAAACGTTTATTAAAAGTAAAACGTGAATAGTTTGGCAGGTAGCCAAGTAGCAGCAAACAGCACAGCAGCACGGAGACAATGCACAGCAGCATCTCTGTCTCTCTCTCTCTCTATCTCTCTCTCTATCTACTCTCTCTCTCTCTCTCTCTCTGTCTCTCTCTCTCTCTCTCTCTCTCTCTCTCTCTCTCTCTCTCTCTCTCTCTCTCTCTCTCTCTCTCTCTCTCTCTCTCTCTCTCTCTCTCTCTCTCTCTCTGTCTCTCTCTCTGTCTCTCTCTCTCTCTTCTATCTCTCTCTGTATCTCTCTCTCTGCCTCTCTCTCTGTCTCTCTGTCTCTCTCTCTCCCCTCTATTCTCTCTCTGTCTCTGTCTCTCTCTCTCTCCTCTGTCTCTCTCTATCTCTCTCTCTCCAGAGGAAATGTTTGCTCTTGGGAGGTAATCTGGCATCAGTGCACAGCCTTCCCCAGTATCGTTTTCTTCAGTCTGTCATCAAGAACAGTGCCAAGAAAGCCCAGCGCACCTGGATTGGAGCCAACGATGCCGTCATGGTCTGTTCAACCCTCATGAAACATATAGGATGCATTGATTCTTGATGAATTCCATCTATAAAGGCCTAGTGGTGCCTCAACCCTCATATCAGTTTGTTTTCTGATATTACAAACACTGTATAGCTTCAAGCCATGGTTAAATCATGTTGATCTCATAGATGGTCAGTCCTGGCATCCATAGCTCTGTCTAGGAATCTGAGAGTGGTTACATTTCTCCAGGCCCATTCCTCAGCTATTTACCCAAACAGTGGTGGGTTGCCAATTAGTTATTTTCCAATTCCCAGATTGCCCCTTTAAAGACAGTAATTACAGTGTAAATATATAGTGTTTACTGTGTGCTGGTGATGCATCCTCCTGTGTGCTCTGTAGGAGGGTCTTTGGCTGTGGAGTGACGGGTCCAGTTTTAACTACCAGAACTGGTTCCCGGGGCAACCCGCAACCAGCACAAAGGGCTGGGAGGATTGCATGGAGATGAACTACGGAGGTACAATGCTGTCACCAGAGTACTCTCCCTCTCATTATACATCAAACATTTGGATAGTTGTAAAATGCATCTTAAAGGGAATTTGTTCCTTTATTAGCTACATATTTATAAAACCAACATAGATACAATACCTACCTTTCTGTGTTTCTCTCTTTCCCAGCATCCCACCGCCAGAATGATGCCCCCTGCTGGATTAAACGTCCCCTTCCTGTGTTCCAGAAAGCTGTGATGTCCACATTTTAGGAGAGAATACATTGGAGAGGCTCTCAGCATATGAGATTGTTTTAAATAAAGGCACAGTCTGTACCTTTTGTTCAGTGGTCATTTATACAAAACACCAGCTGGAGATAATTATGAAACTCTGTGGTGTGAAGGTCCAAATAACATACTTGGTGAATGAAATGTTCAACAGTTGCTTCTCACTTTGTAATACTTTTAATTGTCGTCAACATGTTCTACATTTTTCATAGTCAAACCAGATATGACCAATTCTACACTAACACATTTTGATGTAAATCACCACCATCATCATCAACATCATCATCATCATCATCATCATCATCATCATCATCATCATCATCATCATCATCATCACCATCATGATCATCATTACCATCGTCATCATCACCACCATCATCATCATCATTACCATCATCATCATCACCATCATCATCATCACATGTGGTGTTGATGAACGTAGTGTAGGGGCTGTGTGTGTAGTTGTCTTAGTAGTGTAGGGCTGTTTGTTTAGATGTATTATTATAGGGATGTGTGTGTAGTTGTATAGTAGTAGGGGCTGTGTGTGTAGTTGTATTAGTAGTATAGGGCTGTGTGTGTAGTTGTATTAGTAGTATAGGGCTGTGTGTAGTTGTGTTAGTAGTATAGGGCTGAGTGTGTAGTTGTATTAGTAGTATAGGGCTGTGTGTGTAGTTGTATTAGTAGTATAGGGCTGTGTGTGTAGTTGTATTAGTAGTATGGGGCTGTGTGTGTAGTTGTATTAGTAGTATGGTGCTGTGTGTGTAGTTGTATTAGTAGTATGGGGCTGTGTGTGTAGTTGTATTAATAGTATAAGGCCGTGTGTGTAGTTGTGTTAGTAGTATAGGGCTGTGTGTGTAGTTGTATTAGTAGTATAGGGCTGTGTGTGTAGTTGTATTAATAGTATAAGGCCGTGTGTGTAGTTGTGTTAGTAGTATAGGGATGTGTGTGTAGTTGTATTAGTAGTATAGGGCTGTGTGTGTAGTTGTATTAGTAGTATGGGGCTGTGTGTGTAGTTGTATTAGTAGTATAAGCCTGTGTGTAGTTGTATTAGTAGTAAAGGGCTGTGTGTGTAGTTGTGTTAGTAGTATAGGGCTGTGTGTGTAGTTGTATTACTAGTAAAGGGCTGTGTGTGTAGTTGTGTTTGTAGTATAGGGCTGTGTGTGTAGTTGTATTAGTAGTATAAGGCCGTGTGTGTAGTTGTGTTAGTAGTATAGGGATGTGTGTGTAGTTGTATTAGTAGTATAGGGCTGTATGTAGTTGTATTAGTAGTACAGGGCTGTGTGTGTAGTTGTATTAGTAGTATAGGGCTGTGTGTGTAGTTGTATTAGTAGTATAGGGCTGTGTGTGTAGTTGTATTAATAGTATAAGGCCGTGTGTGTAGTTGTGTTAGTAGTATAGGGCTGTATGTGTAGTTGTATTTAGTAGTACGGGGCTGTGTGTAGTTGTATTAGTAGTATAGGGCTGTGTGTGTAGTTGTATTAGTAGTATAGGGCTGTGTGTGTAGTTGTATTAATAGTATAAGGCCGTGTGTGTAGTTGTATTAGTAGTATGGGGCTGTGTGTGTATTTGTGTTAGTAGTATAGGGCTGTGTGTAGTTGTATTAGTAGTATAAGGCCGTGTGTGTAGTTGTGTTAGTAGTATAGGGATGTGTGTGTAGTTGTGTTAGTAGTATAGGGCTGTGTGTGTAGTTGTGTTAGTAGTATAGGGCTGTGTGTGTAGTTGTATTAGTAGTATAGGGCTGTGTGTGTAGTTGTGTTAGTAGTATAGGGCTGTGTGTGTAGTTGTATTAGTAGTACGGGCTGTGTGTGTAGTTGTATTAGTAGTATAGGGCTGTGTGTGTAGTTGTGTTAGTAGTATAGGGCTGTGTGTGTAGTTGTGTTAGTAGTATAGGGCTGTGTGTGTAGTTGTATTAGTAGTATGGGGCTGTGTGTGTAGTTGTATTAGTAGTTTGGGGCTGTGTTTGTAGTTGTATTAGTAGTTTGGGGCTGTGTTTGTAGTTGTATTAGTAGTTTGGGGCTGTGTGTGTAGTTGTATTAGTAGTATGGGGCTGTGTGTGTAGTTGTATTAGTAGTATGGGGCTGTGTGTGTAGTTGTATTAGTAGTATGGGGCTGTGTGTGTAGTTGTATTAGTAGTATGGGGCTGTGTGTGTAGTTGTGTTAGTAGTATAGGGCTGTGTGTAGTTGTGTTAGTAGTACGGGGCTGTGTGTGTAGTTGTATTAGTAGTATAGGGCTGTGTGTGTAGTTGTATTAGTAGTTTGGGGCTGTGTGTGTAGTTGTATTAGTAGTATAAGCCTGTGTGTTAGTTGTATTAGTAGTAAAGGGCTGTGTGTGTAGTTGTGTTAGTAGTATAGGGCTGTGTGTGTAGTTGTATTACTAGTAAAGGGCTGTGTGTGTAGTTGTGTTAGTAGTATAGGGCTGTGTGTGTTAGTTGTATTAGTAGTATAAGGCCGTGTGTGTAGTTGTGTTAGTAGTATAGGGATGTGTGTGTAGTTGTATTAGTAGTATAGGGCGTATGTGTAGTTGTATTAGTAGTACAGGGCTGTGTGTGTAGTTGTATTAGTAGTATAGGGCTGTGTGTGTAGTTGTATTAGTAGTATAGGCGTGTGTAGTTGTATTAATAGTATAAGGCCGTGTGTGTAGTTGTGTTAGTAGTATAGGGCTGTATGTGTAGTTGTATTAGTAGTACTGGGGCTGTGTGTAGTTGTATTAGTAGATATAGGGCGTGTGTGTGTAGTTGTATTAGTAGTATAGGGCTGTGTGTGTAGTTGTATTAATAGTATAAGGCCGTGTGTGTAGTTGTATTAGTAGTATGGGGCTGTGTGTGTATTTGTGTTAGTAGTATAGGGCTGTGTGTGTAGTTGTATTAGTAGTATAAGGCCGTGTGTGTAGTTGTGTTAGTAGTATAGGGATGTGTGTGCAGTTGTGTTAGTAGTATAGGGCTGTGTGTGTAGTTGTGTTAGTAGTATAGGGCTGTGTGTGCTTAGTTGTATTAGTAGTATAGGGCTGTGTGTGTAGTTGTGTTAGTAGTATAGGGCTGTGTGTAGTTGTATTAGTAGTAGAGGGCTGTGTGTGTAGTGTGTATAGTAGTATAGGGCTGTGTGTGTAGTTGTGTTAGTAGTATAGGGGCTGTGTGTGTAGTTGTGTTAGTAGTATAGGCTGTGTGTGTAGTTGTATTAGTAGTATGGGGCTGTGTGTGTAGTTGTATTAGTAGTTTGGGGCTGTGTTTGTAGTTGTATTAGTAGTTTTGGGGCTGTGTTTGTAGTTGTATTAGTAGTTTGGGGCTGTGTGTGTAGTTGTATTAGTAGTATGGGGCTGTGTGTAGTTGTATTAGTAGTATGGGGCTGTGTGTGTAGTTTGTATTAGTAGTATGGGGCTGTGTGTGTAGTTGTATTAGTAGTATGGGGCTGAATGTGTGTAGTTGTGTTAGTAGTATAGGGCTGTGTAGTTGTGTTAGTAGTAAGGGGCTGTGTGTGTAGTTGTATTAGTAGTATAGGCTGTGTGTGTAGTTGTATTAGTAAGTATTTTGGGGCTGTGTGTGTAGTTTATTAGTAGTATTGGGTTGTGTGTGTAGTTGTGTGTGTATAGGGGCTGTGTGTGTAAAAGGTAAGGTAGTATGGGGCTAAGTGTGTGTAGTTGTATTAGTAGTGGGGCGTGGGTGTAGTTGTAATAGTAAAGTAACGGGGCTGTGTTTGTAGTTGTATTAGTAGTTTGGGGCTGTGTGTGTAGTTGTGTTTAGTAGTATATGGGGTTGTGTGTGTAGTTGTATTAGTAGTTTGGGGCTGTGTTTGTAGTTGTATTAGTAGTAAGGGGCTGTGTGTGTAGTTGTATTAGTAGTATAGGGCTGTGTAGTTGTATTAGTAGTATAGGGCTGTGTGTGTAGTTGTATTAGTAGTATAGGGCTGTGTGTGTAGTTGTATTAGTAGTATAGGGCTGTGTGTGTAGTTGTATTAGTAGTTGTTTGAATGTGTGGTTAATAAGTAGTATAGGGCTGTGTGTGTAGTTGTATTAGTAGTTTGGGGCTGTGTGTGTAGTTGTATTAGTAGTATGGGGCTGTGTGTGTAGTTGTATTAGTAGTATAGGCTGTTGTGTAGTTGTGTTAGTAGTATAGGGCTGTGTGTGTAGTTATATTGAAAGTAGTATGGGACTGTGTGTGTAGTTGTATTAGTAGTTTGGGCATGTGTGGTTGTATTAGTAGTATAGGGGCTGTGTGTGTAGTTGTGTTAGTGTATAGGGCTGTGTGTGGTTGTATTAGTAGTATAGGCTGTGTGTGTAGTTGTATTAGTAGTATAGCTGTGTGTGTAGTTGTATATATTGTAGTATAGGGCTGTGTGTGTAGTTGTATTAGTGGTATAGGGCTGTGTGTGTAGTTGCCATTAGTAGTATGACTGTGTGTGTAGTTGTATTAGTAGTTTGAAGCGTTTGTAGTTGTATTAGTAGTATGGGGGCTGTGTGTGTAGTTGTGTTAGTAGTATAAATATATGTGTGTAGTTGTATTAGTATATGGGGCTGTGTGTGTAGTTGTATTGGGTAGTATAGGGCTGTGTGTGCTAGTTGTGTTAGTAGTATAGGGCTGTGTGTGTAGTTGTATTAGTAGTATAGGGCTGTGTGTGTAGTTGTGTTAGTAGTATAGGGCTGTGTGTGTAGTTGTAAGTAGTATGGGGCTGTGTGTAGTAGTTGTGTTGTAGTAGTACGGGGCTGTGTGTGTGGTGTATTTAGTAGTATGGGGCTGTGTGTGTAGTTGTAGTTAGTAGTACGCTGTGTGTGTAGTTGTAATAGTAGTATGTGGCTGTGTGTAGTTGTATTAGTGGTGTAGTGTGTGTAGTTGTATTAGTAGTATGGGTGTGTGTAGTTGTGTTAGTAGTATGGGCTGTGTGTGTGTAGTTGTGTTAGTAGTACGGGGCTGTGTGTGGTTGTATTAGTAGTATGGGGCTGTGGTGTGTAGTTGTAATAGTAGTACAGGGCTGTGTGTGTAGTTGTGTTAGTAGTATTGGAGCTGTGTGTAGTTGTATTAGTAGTTTGAGGCTGTGTGTGTAGTTGTATTAGTAGTTTGGGGTTATGTGTGTGTAGTTGTATTAGTAGTATGGGGCTGTGTGTGTAGTTGTGTTGTTGTGTGGTATAGGGCTGTGTGTGTAGTTGTATTAGTAATACGGGGCTGTGTGTGTAGTTGTATTAGTAGTACGGGGCTGTATTTCTAGTAGTTGTATAGTAGTTTGGGGCTGTGTGTGTGTAGTTTTGTTAGTAGTATAGGGTTGTGTGTGTAGTTGTATTAGTAGTTTGGGGCTGTGTTTGTAGTTGTATTAGTAGTATGGGGCTGTGTGTGTAGTTGTATTATTAGTAGTATAAGGGCTGTGTGTGTAGTTGTATTAGTAGTATAGGGCTGTGTGTGTAGTTGTATTAGTAGTATAGGGCTGTGTGTGTAGTTGTATTAGTAGTATAGGGCTCTGTGTGTAGTTTATTAGTAGTTTGGGGCTGTGTGTGTAGTTGTATTAGTAGTACGTGGCTGTGTTTAGTTGTATTAGTAGTATAGGGCTGTGTGTGTAGTTGTATTAGTAGTATAGGGCTGTGTGTATAGTTGTATTAGTAGTTGGGGGCTGTGTTTGTAGTTGTGTTAGTAGTATCTGTGTGTGTAGTTGTATTAGTAGTATAGGGCTGTGTGTGTAGTTGTATTAGTAGTAGGCTGTGTGTGTAGTTGTATTAGTAGTATAGGGCTGTGTGTGTAGTTGTATTAGTAGTATAGGGCTGTGTGTGTAGTTGATTAGTAGTTTGGGGCTGTGTGACTGTAGTTGTATTAGTAGTATAGGGCTGTGTGTGTAGTTGTATTAGTAGATATTGCAGTTGTATTAGTAGTTTGGGGCTGTGTGTGTAGTTGTATTAGTAGTATAGGGCTGTGTGTGTAGTTGTGTTAGTAGTATATAAGTGTATATCTAGGTTATGACGAGTAAAACAATTGATTGCATTCCAGTACTTATGAGCTGCCAATACACTCACAGAAGATCTGGGCCCAATATTCAAAGTGACTCAAAGTAGAAGATCTGGGCCCGTATTCACAAAGTATCTCAGAGTAGAAGATCTGGGCCCTTATTCACAAAGTGTCTGTTCTGTTACATTCCCTGAGTAGTATATTAAGCATAAAAGGGTGATTTCCTACAAACTTCATGTTGTACAATACAAAGGTGATTATATTGATAAAAAGTCACCTTGTCCAGAGAGATTTACATGGTTATCAAAACGTCACACCAAGGTAAGCCAACATTAAACACAGCCCTTATTAAGTGTTCAAAAAAACCCTTATGGGAAAAATGTATGGTTGAAAAACGATTGGAAGAAATGTCCATGTTTGACCGCTAGGTTTTATGGGTATTATGACTCATACTGTGGTACTCTATGGAACGCTCATGGCAGACAGAGTTGAAGTTTTGTTCTGTGTGGTGCATAGGTTGGATTTATCGGTTTACACCCTCGAACACACCCTACATCATTATTACTCTAAATGGTACACAGCATTGTCTGGATATGTGTGCAAATAAAAGTTCAACATTCACCTTCTGCTACCATTTCTGTCCAAGCTCGTCTACACATACAATTTGGATGACAGGTTCGAATAGTCCGATTTATGATTACATTTTTTCTTGCAGTTTGACATTTGATTGCATTCAGGTGAGGAGCTGCCAATGCACTCTCAAGAAGATCTGGGACGTTATTCACAACCCAGTGGCTTTACCCAAAACTGTTCTGTTACATTCCTTCAGTAGTCTATTAAGCATAAGGTGTGATTTCCTACAAGACTTCATGCATATGTTCGATAAATCCGATTTATGCACCACAGAACGACTCTGGCAACTGCCATGCAGCTTCCATAGGAAATGAATGTACTTCTGGTGTACCAAAACGGAAAAACACTGTCGGGTGTGATCCAGTCATTATGCACCAAATTGTAAGGAATAGACGGCTTGATAGAAATATTGGCAGAAGGTGAATGTTGAACTTGTGTTGAACATATTTGTCTACGACATGCTGTGTTATACCATTTTGCACAATGAAGCTGTAGGTGTGATCAAGGTGTTGAAATAAACGTGATGTCATATTGCTTTTTCAGGTGGGAGTTGGCTGGCATGCAGCTATTGACATGTTTTACACAAAATACATTATCGACATGTTCGTCAAACTTTGTTATCAGTATTGCAAACATAATAACAATTTCCATGTTCTTCTTTAGCTGCTAAGTTACATGCAGCTATTTACTCGCTAGCATATCAGCATATATGGCAAAACTATGACACCGTGGCTGATGCAAAACGAACTCGCCCATTGTCGACTCTTTTTACCCGTCTTGAAACATACTCGGCTGCCTAGAACGTTGGAGGGCTACCCAGAGGTGGAACACAAACAGGCAGTCTAGCATTACTGAATGGTATTTATTCATCATCATTGCAAACAGTGGCTAAGCTGCACAGGAGGCAGACAGGCAGTCAGTGTAGTGTTCTTTTTTCAGGAACTATGATATTGAAGCAACTATAAAGATTACCAGCATCATCACACAAAACGTGTCCAAAGTGTAAGGACTACGTCCTGCTTGTGCAACTGCAGTATCTTTTACAACAAACAGATAGGTTTGTAGCCTTTCAGAATATACATGTTGTTTTTCCCCCTGTAGAATTAGGGTCACAAATTAGTAAGGAACTCCCTCCCTGATTGTCAAGGTCTTAATTTAAAGGAAAGACCAAAAACCTGCAGACACTAGGCCCTCCATGGAATGAGTTTGAAACCCCTGTGTTAAGGTTAGGAGTTAGGTTAAAGCAGTAAGTTCCCCTAAACTCGGTGGACGTTTTTGTTTTTGCCCCAACACTAGACAGCTTTGATCATTTGAATCAAAAATATGCACAGAATTTGGGAAACACTGGGTTATAAGGTTAGAGGAGTTAGGAGAAGGGGTTAGCTAAAAGGGTTACAGGTTAGAGTTAGGGGAAGGGTTAGCTTTAGTTGGGTTACGGTTGAGAGTTAGGGGAAGGGTTAGCTAAAAGGGTTAAGGTTAGAGTTAGGGGGAAGAGTAAGGGCTAAAAGGGTTAAGGTTAGAGTTAGGAGAAGGGTTAAGGTTAGAGTTAGGAGAAGGGTTGGATAAAAGGGTTAAGGTTAGAGAGTTAGGGGAAGGGTTAGCTAAAAGGGTTAGTAAAAATTAAGGTTAGATTTAGGGAAGGGTTGCTAAAAGGGTTAAGGTTAGAGTTAGGGGAAGGGTTAGCTAAAAGGGTTAAGGTTAGAGTTAGGGGAAGGGTTACTAAAAGGGTTAAGGTTAGAGTTAGGGGAAGGGGTTGGCTGAAAAGGGTTGGGTTAGAGTTAGGGAAGGGGTTAGCTAAAAGTTGAGTTAAGGTAGAGTTAGGGGAAGGGTTAGCTAAAGGCGTTAAGGTTAGAGTTAGGGGAAGGGTTACTAAAAAGGGTTAAAAGGTTAGAGTTAGGGAAGGGTTAGCTAAAAGGGTTGGTTAGAGTTGGGGAGAAAGTGGTTAAGGTTAGAGTTAGGAGAAGGGTTGGATAAAAGGGTTAAGGTTAGAGTTAGGGGAAGGGTTAGCTAAAAGGGTTAGCTAAAAGGGTTAAGGTTAGGAGTTAGGGGAAGGGTTGCTTCAAAGGGTTAAGGTTAGGAGTTAGGGGAAGGGTTAGCCAAAGGGCTAAGGCTAGGGGAAGGTTAGCTAAAAGGGTTAAAGGTTAGAGTAAAGGTTAGCTAAAAGGGTTAAGGTTGAGTTAGGGGAAGGGTTAGCTAAAAGGGTTAAGGTTAGAGTTAGGAGAAAGGTTAAGGTTAGAGGATTAGGAGAAGGGTTGGATAAAAGGGGTTAAGGTTAGGTTAGGGGAAGGTTAGCAAAAGGGTTAGCTAAAAGAGGGTTAAGGTTAATTTAGGGAAGGGTAGCTAAAGGTTAGGCAATAAAGAGTTAGGGGAAGGGTTGAAGGTAAAGGGTTAGAAGGGTTAGTTTTAGGGAAGGGTTAGCTAAAAGGGTGAAATAGTTTGTTAGTGAAAGGGTAAGGTTGAGGTTAGGGAAGGATTGAATATGTTAAGGTTAAAGTTAGGGGAAGGATTAGCTAAAAGGGGTTAAGGTTAGATTTAGGGGAAGGGTTAGCTAAAAGGGTTAAGGTTAGAGTTAGGGGAAGGGTTAGCTAAAAGGGTTAGGGTTAGAGTTAGTGGGAAGGGATTTAGCTAAAAGGGTTAAGGTTAGAGTTGGTGGAAGGGTTAGCTAGGGTGTGGCTATGTTAGAGTTAGGGAAGGGTTAGCTGAAAGGGTTAAGGTTAGTTAGGGGAAGGATTAGCTAAAAGGGTGTTGAAGTTAGGGAAAGGATTAGCTAAAGGGTAAGGTTAGAGTTAGGGGAAGGATTAGCTAAAAGGGTTGGTAAGTTAGATTTAGGGGAAGGGTTAGCTAAAAGGGTTAAGGTTAGAGTTAGGGAAGGGTTAGCTAAAGGTTAGGGGTTAGGAGTTAGTGGAAGGGTTAGCTAAAAGTGGTTAAGGTTAGAGTTAGGGGAAGGGTTAGCTAAGTGGAAAAATATATCCAAAACGTAGTATTTTAACCGCCAACATAGATCCACACATAGAATATACACACTCCTGACTCAACATAAAGAGTCCCCTGAGTCAGGGCGTCACACAGAGACACAAAAAACGATATATATTATTCAAAATGGGTGAATCTTTCTTTGCAAACCATCAAATCTAGTGCGCTACCTTGGAACACATAAAATACTACAACATGGTAAATTAATAAGCAGGAGTAAGAATATAGGGAAAATGATGTTTTCAAAAGGAGAAGTTAACTTGGGAAGTGACAGATGTTTCTCTGAACCTCAGGCAGTAGGCTGAAACAAGCTTGTTTCTCTGAACCTCAGGCAGTAGGCTGAAACAAGCTTGTTTCTCTGAGACCTCCGGCAGTAGGCTGAAACACGCTTGTTTCTCCTCTGAACCTCAGGCAGTATGCGGAAACAAGCTTGTTTCTCTGAACCTCAGGCAGTAGGCTGAAACTAAGCTTGTTTCTCTGAACCTCAGGCAGTAAGAGGAAACAAGCGTGTTTCTCGGAACCTCAGGCAGTACTGAAAAAGCTTGTTTCTGCAGGAACCTCAGGGCAGTAGGCTGAAACAAGCTTGTTTCTCTGAACCTCCAGGCAGTGGGCTGAAACAAGCTTGTTTCTCTGAACCCCTCATGTTAGGCTGAAACAAGCTTGTTTCTCTGAACCTCAGGCAGTACTGAAAAAAGCTTGTTTCTCAGATTCTGACCAACAGCAGCAACCTATCCTCCTTATTTATGTTTGAAAACTAATTTGAAGGCCAGAATTGTTGTTGGGGAAAGCACTAATGCGTTGATGGAGCCGGATATTCTTCTAGGAACCAACTTCTGTGACATCACAGCAGTAAGTCTTCATTGGCCAAAGGGATATGACACCACAGCAGTAGGTCTTCGTCATGGCATGACGCCACGGATATGACTTATTCTGGCAGTAAACTACTATATTTCTTCTTTATAAATGTTTTCTCCTTGATTTCAATATAGAAACCAGGTGTTAGGTAGTTACTGATTCTGAATAACAGATGGGCTATGGGTTACAGGTGATCATGCTGAATAGATGGGCGGGTTTACAGGTGATCATGCTGAATAACAGATGGGTTACAGGTGATCAAGTGCTGGAATAACAGATGGGTTACAGGTTATCATGCTGGATAACAGATGGGCTAGGGTTACAGGTGATCACGCTGAATAATACAGATGGGCTATGTGGGTTACTGGTGATCATGCTGAATAACAGATGGGCTATGGGTTACAGGTGGATCATGCTGAATAACAGATGGGCTATGGGTTACAGGTGATCATGCTGAATTACAGATGGGCTACAGGATCATGCTGAATGGCACAGAGGGTTACAGTTGATCATGCTGAATAACAGATGGGCTACAGGTGATCATGCTGAATAACAGATGGGTTATAGGTGATCATGCTGAATAACAGATGGGTTATAGGTGATCATGCTGAATAACAGATGGGCTACAGGTGATCATACTGAATAACAGATGGGCTATGGATTACAGGTGATCATTGCTGAATAACAGATGGGTTACAGGTGATCATACTGAATAACAGATGGGCTATGGGGGGGAACAGAGTGGCGGTGGGTTACAGGTGATCATGCTGAATAACAAGATGGGCTACAGGTGATCATGCTGGAAAAACAGATGGGCTATGGATTTACAGGTGATCAAGTGCTGAATAACAGATGGGTTACAGGCAATCATACTGGAATAACAGATGGGCTATGGGTTGGCATGTGATCGCGCTGAATAACAGAGTGTGCGGTGGGTTACAGGTGCTGAATAACAGATGGGCTAGGGTTACAGATGATCATGCTGAATAGCAGATGGGCTATGGGTTACAGGTGATCATGCTGAATAACAGATGGGCTATGGGGTGGCAGGTGGATCATGTTGAATAACAGATGGGCTATGGGTTACATGTGATCATGCTGAATAACAGATGGGTTATGGGTTACAGGTTAACATGCTGAATAACAGATGGGCTTGGGTTACATATGTGATCATGCTAAGAATAGCAGATGGGCTTGGGTTATGCAGGTGATCTGCTGAATAACAGATGGGCTTGGGTTACAGGTGGTCTGCGTTGAAACAGATGGGCTATGGGTTACATGTGATCATGCTGAATAACTACAGAAAGGCTGTGGGTTACAGGTGATCATGCGCTGAATAACAGATGGGCTAAGGGTTACAGGTGATCATGTTGAATAACAGATGGGCTTATAAGTCAGGTGATCGCGCTGAATAACAGATGGGCTATGGGTTACAGGTGATCGCGATGGAAAACAGATGGGCTTGGGTTACAGGTGCTGGAATAACAGATGTGCTATGGGTTACAGGTTATCATGCTGAATAACAGATGGGCTATGGGTTACTGGTGGAGATCATGCTGAATAACAGATGGGCTATGGGTTACAGATGATCATGCTGGAATAACAGATGGGCTATGGGTTACAGGTGATCATGCTGAATAACAGATGGGCTATGGGTAGGGGTGATCATGTGAATAACAGATGGGCTATGGGTTACAAGTGATAATGCTGAATAAACAGATGGGCTATGGGCTTACAAGGATCATGCTGAATAACAAAAAAAGATGGGCTATGGGTTACAGGTGATCTGTATGCTAAATAACAGATGAATGGTTATAGGTTATCATTGAATAACAAGATGGGCTACAGGTGGGTACACAAATAGATGGGTTATGGCACTTACATTGAGTTAAATTTAAATGAAGAAGCAGGGGTTTGTGGTGGCTTTCGAACTATTAGAGTTAGACCAACAGTTTAAAGTAATACAGAGAAATTGTTGGTATTTCAGTTGAGTTTCTGGATATATTGACCAAATTATCAGGAAAGTTTTGGGCATATTTCCCATTCAAATTCACCCAGAAACAGCTATTTCACAACTATTTCCTTTTAAAAGAACCCCCCAATATGCAAACATAAAGTTATGCCCTTGCTTAAGAAGTCAAAACAGAAAGCAAAGTAACTTCATTTTCCATGTTCAGACTACAATAATAATCCAGGGTCCTCTGTCCTTGTACCTCAGTCTGGCGTCAATCACTATAAACAGATATGAGTTTAATCCATAACATTCAGCTTCTAGTCTAGTGACCATCAACCCAAGTGTCACAAACAGAACAGTGGAAATCATGTGTTTTACAGAAAGGAAAACATATAAATATCTAAACTTTGTGTGAATCTCTAAACTGATTATGAACTTTATTCATCTTAAATATTCACATTACACAGTCAATTCAGGAAGTGAACTAAATTCCAATTCAATTAAAGAACGATACAGAGAGATAGAGAAAAGAGAGGGAGGGTCTGACTGGGACGGATCCTTAAATAGGAGAGGTGGGAGAGGTAGAACGTCAACTCACAGGCAGGACAGAGAGAGAGAGAGAGAGAGAGAGAGAGAGAGACCCAGTGAAGACCTTTGAAGATCTCTGGAGAAGTGAAGCCAACTGAAGATTTGCAGTGAGATTTCAACATCTTCAATATTTATTGTACCTGAGTTGCATCTCAAATCGGCACCCCTTTTCCCTTTGTAGGCAACTACTTTTGACAAGGGCCAGTGAATCATATGTAGTATGTAGCTCTGGTCGTAGTGCAAGGGAAAAGGGAAGTGCTTGGAAACCGGTCCTGTGGTCCCAACAATTGCACGTGTTGGACCGAGTTTGTAAAAAACTTAGCTGTGCTAAGGAATTGCAAGTCTGCTGCCAAAACTCAGGTCTCTGATCTTCAACCAAGTGATTATCCTAGCACACAGGGGAATATGTACGTCAGGTAGTCCCCAGGACCGAGTTTAGAAAACGCTGCCTTGAGTTGCATAAGTTATATACATAGCATAGGGTTTCCCTGACCTCCCAACTACCCCCAACCGCTCCACTGATTTGAGGTATCTTCCAGTACAAAGCACGCTGATCCAGCTAATCACCAAGCCGTTCATTAGTTGAATCTGCTCTGATGTGAAAGTACTGGAACACATCTGATAATGGTGGAATGGCTGGAGGTCCACGGAATAAAGGGTTCCAAAAGGGTTCTTCAGCTGTCCCCATATGAGAACCCTTTAGGTTCCAGGTAGAACCCTTTTGGTTCAGGTAGATTTGGTTGCAGTTGTAAATGAGAACCTGTTCTCAACTGGCTTACCTGGTTAAATAAAGGTTAAATAAAAATAAAAAATAAATAAAAAAGGTTTCTACCTGGAACCAAAAAGGGTTCTTCAAATGGTTCTCCTATGGGGACAGTCAAAGAACACCCTTTAGGTTCTAGATATCACCTTTTTTTCTAACAGTGTACTCAACTACAGGTTAGGGGAACACTGCCTCCCCTAATCTCTGAAATACTCTCTGAATTGGTCTTGTGACTTCTCTCTTTACTGTCTTGTTGTCTTGTTGTCTGTGTGTGTCTGTCTCTGTCTGTAATCTCTCACTCTCTCTCTCTTTCTTTCTCTCTCTCTCTCTCTCTCTCTCTCTCTCTCTCTCTCTCTCTCTCTCTCTCTCTCTCTCTCTCTCTCTCTCTCTCTCTCTCTCTCTCTCTCTCTCTCTCTCTCTCTCTCTCTCTCTCTCTCTCTCTCTCTCTCTCTCTCTCTCTCTCTCTCTCTCTCTCTTCTCTCTCTCCGCTCTCTCTCCTCTCTCTCTCTCTCTCTCTACTCTCCTCCTCTCTCTCTCTCTCTGTCTCTCTCATCTCTCTTCTCTTTTTTTCCTCTCTCTCTCTCTCTGTCTCTCACTCTCTCTCTCTCTCTCTCTCTCTCTCTCTCTCTCGTCTCTCTCTCTCTCTCTCTCTCTTTGTTGCTCTCTCTCTCTCTCTCTCTCTCTCTCTCTCTCTGTCTCTCTCTCAGAGACTATCACCATGGCGATGTTCCACTCTTCTGCTTCTCAGCGCTCTCTTTGCTCTTGGGAGATGCAAGGGTACAGAGTTATTCTGATCAAAGGTTTTAGTGACCTGAACACAACACCTAGTGACCTGTCACTGGACCCAGGTTCCTAGTTGGGGCTCCCCCTGTATTCACTAAAATATAATTCTATACAGGTCTGTTGTGGCTTCATAGTTCTGAAACATCTAGGTCACTATTCAATCCGCATCGTTCAGCTTTACAGATGATTGAAATTTAAAGGCAATGTTCCCTCTTTAGCAGAGACTGCATTAACGGCATTAAGAATCTGAAATTCTTTTATTTTCTATCACGTAATCTGTAACTGCTCAGCTTTACAGATTGAATCGAGACCCAAGTCTTAAAAAAGCATGTCTCTCAATCTTCCTCTGTCCTTGTCTCTCTTTTGTTGTAGGGGGATCGGCATGATCGGGTAAACGCCTTTGTGACTCGGAGGAACATTTCTCCTCCTCGCATCTCATTCTGCTGGTTTCTTCCGAAGGTCAGCATCATCATTCTGACTCGGAGGAACACATTTCTCCTCCGAAAGGTTAGCATCATCATTCTGACTCGGAGGAACACAGCTCTCCTCCGAAAGAGGGAAAGGTCAGCATCATCATTCTTCCTCGGAGGGGAACACATTTCTCCTCCCAAGGATCAGCATCATCATTCTTCCTCGGAGGAACACATTTCTCCTCCGAAAGGTGAGAAACATATTATGGAGAACCTGATATGACAAACTCCCATAACCGATAAAACTTTCAGTTTATGTGATAAAACAAGCAAGCAAAGTGTAGAGAATCATTGTAACATCTTAACCACTGCTGAAATATATTTTCCATATCCAAAAAACATTGTATTTTCAGCTGCTTGAAAGCCGTTACAAAACCGAAAGTAAAAGACAAAAAACGAAATTTATAGAATAGAAGCATAGAAATAACGCACATAGAACAGATATACTGCTTCTTAGACTTGACTTCAATGAGAATGATAGATCCATAACTCACATTTCTAGTGTGAATTTAGTCAGGTCGCCAAAAGTTTGCTTATTGCGGATATAATGAACTGCAGTGAATCCGGTCATTTTTCAACAACAGGTGGTTAGCCATGGGGTTTTGTTAAGTAACATCACAGTTGGAACGCACTTTTGACCAATCAGATTGTCTGGTGGGAACTAACCATTTCATAATGTTATTTAATGTGATCTCTCCCCCTACAGGGTGTCATCGGAGAGTCTGCCTACATGGCTGGCCCAGTTATAAGAAACACTGCAAATCACTATGTCCCCCTCGTGCCACTGGCCAAAGGCAGAGGTACCTGGACGTTTGCTGCCTTAGATAATTGAGATCAGCTGTGTGGGGTGATTTTGTATTGATGGTTTAATCGAGAGATCATCTGCTTTATTTAAGGATTTTGGACACTGGCCAGCCGGGCTGGTAGACCCAATTTCTACTAGCCAGGGTCCAAAATGTGCTATGTGAGTAATGGAAAAGACAATAATTGACCTGCATCTTGGGGGCTAGTTGGAAACATTTTCTACAAGCCTGGTCTGAAAGCAATAGCCTTGGGCTGGCTGGGATGCTATCTCCATCCCTGTCTGGTGACCATACATTGTTGCAGTTGACTCTGTAGGTTTAGTCTGTGTTCAACAGGGTTGAGAAACTATAACACTGATGTGCTAGTCCTTCTGTTTACCCTTACATTCTACCTCTGTTTAATTCTCTTTCTCTCTCCCTCTTTCTCTGTCTCTCTCTCTCTCTCTCTCTCTCTCTCTCTCTCTCTCTCTCTCTCTCTCTCTCTCTCTCTGCTCTCTCTCTCTCTCTGTCTCTCTCTCTCTGTCTCTCTCTCCCTCTCCCCCCGTTCTCTCTCTCTCTGTCTGTCTCTCGTCTCTCTCTCGCTCTCTCGTCTCCCTCTCTCTGTCTCTCTCTCTCCCTCTCTCTCTCTCTCTGTCTCTCTCTCTCTCTCTCTCTCTCTCTCTCTCTCTCTCTCTCTCTCTCTCTCTCTCTCTCCTTCTCTCTCTCTCTCTCTCTCTCTCTCTCCAGAGGAAATGTTTGCTCTTGGGAGGTAATCTGGCATCAGGCACAGCCTTCCCCAGTATCATTTTCTTCAGTCTGTCATCAAGAAGAGTACCAAGAAAGCGCAGCGCACTGGATTGGAGCCAATGATGCCATCAAGGTCTGTTCAACCCTCATGAAACATATAGGATGCATTGATTCTTGATGAATTCCATCTATAAAGGCCTAGTGGTGCCTCAACCCTCATATCAGTTTGTTTTCTGATATTACAAACACTGTATAGCTTCAAGCCATGGTTAAATCATGATGATCTCATAGATGGTCAGTCCTGGCATCCATAGCTCTGTCTAGGAATCTAGAGAGTGGTTACATTTCTCCAGGCTATCCCTCAGCTATTTACCCAAACAGTGTGGGTTGCCAATTAGATATTTTCCAATTCCCAGATTGCCCCTTTAAAGACAGTAATTACAGTGTAGATATATAGTGTTTACTGTGTGCTGGTGATGCATCCTCCTGTGTGCTCTGTAGAGGGTCTTTGGCTGTGGATTGACGGGGTCCAGGTTTAACTACCCAGAACTGGGCCCCGGGCAACCCTCTAATTCCAACCATGGTGTTGTGAAGGACAACACGAACGGCCGGGGAGCATTGCATGGAGATGAACTACGGAGGTACAATGCTGTCACCAGAGTACTCTCCCCTCTCATTATACATCAAACATTTGGATAGTTGTAAAATGCATCTTAAAGGGGAATTTGTTACTTTATTAGCTACATATTTATAAAACCAACATAGATACAATACCTACCTTTCTGTGTTTCTCTCTTTCCCAGCATCCCACCGACAGAATGATGCCCCCTGCTGGTTGAAACTTCCCTTCCTGTGTTCCATAAAGCGGTGATGGCTACATTTTTAGGAGAGAATACATTGGAGAGGCTTTCAGCATATGAGATTGTTTTAAATAAAGGCACAGTCTGCAATATTACCTTTTGTTCAGTGGTATTATACAAAACACCAGCTGGAGATAATTATGAAACTCTGGTGTGAAGGTCCAAATAACATACTTGGTGAATGAAATGTTCAACAGTTGCTTCTCACTTTGTAATACTTTTAATTGTCGTCAACATGCTCTACATTTTCATAGTCAAACCAGATATGACCAATTCTACACTAACACATTTGATGTAAATCACCACCATCACCATCATCATCATCATCATCATCACCATCATGATCATCATTACCATCGTCATCATCAACATCATCATCCATCACCATCAGATCATCATTACCATCGTCATCATCACCACCATCATCATCATCATTACCATCATCATCATCACCATCATCATCATCACATGTGGTGTTGCCTACCCTTAGTTGTATTAGTAGTAGGGGCTTTGTCCGTATTTGTATTTGTTGTATTAGTAGTACATTTTACATTTAAGTCATTTAGCAGACGCTCTTGTCCTGAGCGACTTAAAAATTGGTGCATTCAACTTAGATAGCCAGTGGGATAACCACATCGATCATAGTAAGTACCCTTCTTCAAACAAGCAGCTGTGAGCAAAGTCAGTGCATTCAGGGACAACTACATCTCCATCACAATAAGTACATTTCTTTAAACAAGTCAGTGCTAGCAGGTGAAATAAGTCTGGTGTTAGTTTAGACAAAATACATTGGTAGTAAATGTGAAGGATTACTTTATACTATTCCAGGTATTCCTTAAAGAGGTTGAATTTAAAGTGTCTCCGGAAGGTGGTCAGTGACTACGCTGTCCTGGCGTCATGGGGGAGCTTGTTCCACCATTGGGGGTGCCAGAGCAGCGAATAGCTTTGACTGGGCTGAGCAGGAACTGTGCTTCCGTAGATGTAGGGGGGCCAGCAGGCCAGAGGTGGATGAACGTAGTGTATAGGGCTGTGTGTAGTTGTCTTAGTAGTGTAGGGCTGTTTGTTTAGATGTATTATTATGGGGATGTGTGTGTAGTTGTATTAGTAGTATAGGGATGTGTGTGTAGTTGTGTTAGTAGTATAGGATGTGTGTGTAGTTGTATTAGTAGTATGGGGCTGTGTGTGTAGTTGTATTAGTAGTATGGGGCTGTGTGTGTAGTTGTGTTAGTAGTATGGGGCTGTGTGTGTAGTTGTATTAGTAGTATAGGGCTGTGTGTGTAGTTGTATTATTAGTATAGGGCATGTGTGTGTAGTTGTATTAGTAGTATAGGATGTGTGTGTAGTTGTATTAGTAGTATAGGGATGTGTGTGTGTGGTTGTATTAGTAGTATAGGGATGTGTGTGTAGTTGTATTATTAGTATAGGCATGTGTGTGTGGTTGTATTAGTAGTATAGGGATGTGTGTGTAGTTGTATTAGTAGTATAGGGATGTGTGTGTAGTTGTATTAGTAGTATAGGGATGTGTGTGTGTGGTTGTATTAGTAGTATGGGGCCGTGTGTGTAGTTGTGTTAGTAGTATGGGGCGTGTGTAGTTGTATTAGTAGTATAGGGCTGTGTGTGTAGTTGTATTAGTAGTATGGGGCTGTGTGTAGTTGTGTTAGTAGTAAAGGCCTGTGTGTGTAGCTTGTAATAGTAGTATAGGGCTGTGTGTGTAGTTGTATTAGTAGTATAGCGCTGTGTGTGTAGTTGTATTAGTAGTTTAGGGCTGTATGTGTAGTTGTATTAGTAGTATAGGGCTGTGTGTGTAGTTGTATTAGTAGTATAGGGCTGTGTGTGTAGTTGTATTAGTAGTATAGGGCTGTGTGTGTAGTTGTATTAGTAGTATAGGGCTGTGTGTGTAGTTGTATTAGTAGTATAGGGCTGTGTGTAGTTGTATTAGTAGTTTAGGGCTGTATGTGTAGATGTATTAGTAGTATAGGGCTGTGTGTGTAGTTGTATTAGTAGTATGGGGCTGTGTGTAGTTGTGTTAGTAGTAAAGGGCTGTGTGTGTAGTTGTATTAGTAGTATAGGGCTGTGTGTGTAGTTGTGTTAGTAGTATGGTGCTGTGTGTGTAGTTGTATTAGTAGTATAGGGCTGTGTGTAGTTGTATTAGTAGTATGGGGCTGTGTGTGTAGTTGTGTTAGTAGTATAGGGATGTGTGTGTAGTTGTATTAGTAGTATAGGCTGTGTGTGTAGTTGTATTAGTAGTATGGGGCTGTGTGTAGTTGTGTTAGTAGTACGGGGCTGTGTGTGTAGTTGTGTTAGTAGTATGGGGCTGTGTGTGTAGTTGTATTAGTAGTATAGGGCTGTGTGTGTAGTTGTATTAGTAGTACGGGGGCTGTGTGTGTAGTTGTATTAGTAGGGTGATTGTGTGTGTAGTTGTATTAGTAGTATAGGGTTGTGTGTGTAGTTGTATTAGTAGTTTGGGGGCTGTGTTTGTAGTTGTATTAGTAGTATGGGGCTGTGTGTGTAGTTGTATTAGTAGTATAGGGCTGTGTGTGTAGTTGTATTAGTAGTATAGGGCTGTGTGTGTAGTTGTATTAGTAGTATAGGGCTGTGTGTAGTTGCTATTAGTAGTATAGGGCTGTGTGTGTAGTTGTATTAGTAGTTTGGGGCTGTGTGTGTAGTTGTATTAGTAGTAACGTGGCTGTGTTTGTAGTTGTATTAGTAGTATAGGGCTGTGTGTGTAGTTGTATTAGTAGTATAGGGCTGTGTGTATAGTTGTATTAGTAGTTTTGGGCTGTGTTTGTAAGTTTGTGTTAGTAGTATGGGGCTGTGTGTGTAATTGTATTAGTAGTATAGGGCTGTGTGTGTAGTTGTATTAGTAGTATAGGGCTGTGTGTGTAGTTGTATTAGTAGTATTGGGCTGTGTGTGTAGTTGTATTAGTAGTATAGGGCTGTGTGTGTAGTTGTATTAGTAGTATAGGGCGTGTGTGTGTAGTTGTATTAGTAGTTTGGGGCTGTGTGTGTAGTTGTATTAGTAGTATAGGGCTGTGTGTGTAGTTGTATTAGTAGTATAGGGCTGTGTGTGTAGTTGTATTAGTAGTATAGGGCTGTGTGTGTAGTTGTATTAGTAGTATAGGGCTGTGTGTGTAGTTGTATTAGTAGTTTAGGGCTGTATGTGTAGTTGTATTAGTAGTATAGGGCTGTGTGTGTAGTTGTATTAGTAGTATGGGGCTGTGTGTAGTTGTGTTAGTAGTAAAGGGCTGTGTGTGTAGTTGTATTGCAGTAGTATAGGGCTGTGTGTGTAGTTGTGTTAGTAGTATGGTGCTGTGTGTGTAGTTGTATTAGTAGTATAGGGCTGTGTGTGTAGTTGTATTAGTAGTATGGGGCTGTGTGTGTAGTTGTGTTAGTAGTATAGGGATGTGTGTGTAGTTGTATTAGTAGTATAGGGCTGTGTGTGTAGTTGTATTAGTAGTATGGGGCTGTGTGTAGTTGTGTTAGTAGTACGGGGGCTGTGTGTGTAGTTGTGTTAGTAGTATGGGGCTGTGTGTGTAGTTGTATTAGTAGTATAGGGCTGTGTGTGTAGTTGTATTAGTAGTATGGGGCTGTGTGTAGTTGTATTAGTAGTGTGTGGCTGTGTGTGTAGTTGTATTAGTAGTATAGGGTTGTGTGTGTAGTTGTATTAGTAGTTAGGGGCTGTGTTTGTAGTTGTATTAGTAGTTTGGGGCTTGTGTGTAGTTGTATTAGTAGTATAGGGCTGTGTGTGTAATTGTATTAGTAGTATAGGGCTGTGTGTGTAGTTGTATTAGTAGTATAGGGCTGTGTGTGTAGTTGTATTAGTAGTATAGGGCTGTGTGTGTAGTTGTATTAGTAGTATGGGGCTGTGTGTGTAGTTGTATTAGTAGTACTGGCTGTGTGTGTAGTTGTATTAGTGCAGTATAGGGCTGTGTGTGCAGTTGTATTAGTAGTATAGGGGCTGTGTGTATAGTTGTATTAGTAGTTTGTGGGCTGTGTTTGTAGTTGTGTTAATAGTATGGGGCTGTGTGTGTAATTGTATTAGTAGTATAGGGCTGTGTGTGTAGTTGTATTAGTAGTATAGGGCTGTGTGTGTAGTTGTATTAGTAGTATAGGGCTGTGTGTGTAGTTGTATTAGTAGTATAGGGCTGTGTGTGTAGCTGTATTAGTAGTATAGGGGCTGTGTGTGTAGTTGTATTAGTAGTTTGGGGCTGTGTGTGTAGTTGTATTAGTAGTATAGGGCTTGTGTGTAGTTGTATTAGTAGTATAGGGCTGTGTGTGTAGTTGTATTAGTAGTTTGGGGCTGTGTGTGTAGTTGTATTAGTAGTATAGGGCTGTGTGTGTAGTTGTGTTAGTAGTATATGGGTGTATATCTAGGTTATGATGAGTAAACAATTGATTGCATTCAGTACTTATGAGCTGCCAATACACTCACAGAAGATCTGGGCCCGTATTCACAAAGTGACTCAAAGTAGAAGATCTGGGCCCGTATTCACAAAGTATCTCAGAGTAGAAGATCTGGGCCCTTATTCACAAAGTGTCTGTTCTGTTACATTCCTTGAGTAGTATATTAAGCATAAGGGTGATTTCCTACAAACTTCATGTTGTACAATACAGGTGATTGTATGTGATAAAAGTCACCTTGTCCAGAGAGATTTACATGGTTATCAAAACGTCACACCAAGGTAAGCCAACATTAAACACAGCCCTTATTTTAAGTGTTCATAAAAACCCTTATGGGAAAAAATGTATGGTTGAAAAAAGATTGGAAGAAATGTCCATGTTTGACCGCTAGGTTTTATGGGTATTATGACTCATACTGTGGTACTCTATGGAACGCTGCATTGCAGAGGCAGTTGCAGTTTGTTCTGTGGTGCATAGGTTGGATTTATCGAATTTACACCTCGAACACACCTACATCGTGTCATTATTACTTAAAGGAAAGCATTGTCTGGATATGTGGAACAAAAGTTCAACATTCACCTTCTGCTACCATTTCTGTCAAGCCGTACATACAATTTGATGAATAGGGTTCGAATAGTCCGATTTATGATTACATTTTTCTTGCAGTTTGACATTTGATTGCATTCATTGCTTATGAGCTGCCAATGCACTCTCTCAGAAGATCTGGGACGTTATTCACAACCCAGTGGCTTTACCCAAAACTGTTCTGTTACATTCCTTCAGTAGTCTATTAAGCATAAAGGTGTGATTTCTCTACAAACTTCATGCATATGTTCGATAAATCCGATTTATGCACCACACAGAACGCACTGCAACTGCCATGCAGCTTCCATAGGAAATTAATGTACTTCTGGTGTACCAAAATGGAAAACACTGTCGGTGTGATCCAGTCATTATGCACCAAATTGTATGAATAGACGGATAGAAATATTGGCAGAAGGTGAATGTTGAACTTTTGTTGAACACATATCATATTTGTCTAACACATGCTGTGTACCATTTGCACAATGAAGCTGTAGGTGTGATCAAGGTGTTGAATAAACGTGATGTCATATTGCTTTTTCAGGAGGGGAGTTGGCTACATGCAGCTATTGACATGTTTTACACAAAATACATTATCGACATGTTCAGACAAACTTTGTTATCAGTATTGCAAACATAATAACAATTTCATGTTCTTCTTAGCTGCTAAGTTACATGCAGCTATTTACTCTCGCCAAGATATCAGCATATATGACAAACTATGGCACCGGGCGATGCAAAACGAACTTGCCCATTGTCAGACTCTTTTACCCGTCTTGAAACATACTCGGGCTGCCTAGAACGTTAGGCTACCCAGAGGTGGAACACAAACAGGCAAGCTAGTTAGCGACTGAATGGTATTTATTCATCATCATTGCAAACATTGGTTAAGCTGCTACCAGGAGGCAGACAGGCAGTCATGTAGTGTTCTTTTTCAGGAACTATGATATTGAAGCAACTATAAAGATTACCCCGCATCATCACACAAAACGTGGCCAAAGTGTAAGGACTGGGAAGCGTCCTGTTTGCGCAACTGCAGTATCTTTTACAACAAACAGATAGGTTGTAGCCTTCAGAATATACATGTTGTTTTTCCCCTGTAGAATTAAGGTCACAAATTAGTAAGGAACTCCCTCCTGATTGTCAAGGTCTTAATTTAAAGGAAAGACCAAAAACCTGCAGACACTAGGCCCTCCATGGAATGAGTTTGAAACCCCTGTGTTAAGGTTAGGAGTTAGGTTAAAGCAGTGTTTCCCAAACTCGGTGGACGTTTGTTTTTGCCCCAACACTAGACAGCTTTGATCATTTGAATCAAAATATGCACAGAATTTGGGGAAACTACTGGGTTATAAGGTTAGAGTTACGAGAAGGGTTAGCTAAAAGGGGTTACGGTTAGAGTTAGGGGGAAGGGTTAGCTAAAAGGGTTAAGGTTAGAGAGTTAGGGAAGGGTTGGCTAAAAGGGTTAAGGTTAGAGTTAGTGGAAGGGTTAGCTAAAAGGGTTAAGGTTAGAGTTAGGGGAAGGGTTAGCTAAAAGGGTTAAGGTTAGAGTTAGGGGGAAGAGGTTAGCTAGAAGGGTTAAGGTTAGAGTTAGGGGGAAGGGTTAGCTAAAAGGGTTAAGGTTAGATTTAGGGAAGGGTTAGCTAAAAGGGTTAAGGTTAGAGTTAGGGGAAGGGTTGGCTAAAAGGGTTAAGGTTAGAGTTAGTGGAAGGGTTAGCTAAAAGGGTTAAGGTTAGAGTTAGGGGAAGGGTTAGCTAAAAAGGGTTAAGGTTAGATGTTAGGGGAAGGGTTAGCTAAAAGGGTTAAGGTTAGAGTTAGGGGAAGGGTTAGCTAAAAGGGTTAAGGTTAGGAGTTAGGAGAAGGGTTAAGGTTAGAGTTAGGAGAAGGGTTGGATAAAAGGGTTAAGGTTAGGAGTTAGGGAAGGGTTAGCTGAAAGGGTTAGCTAAAAGGGTTAAGGTTAGATTTAGGGGGAAGGGATAGCTAAAAGGGTTAGGGTTAGAGTTAGGGGAAGGTTAGCTAGTAGGGTTACGGTTAGATTTGGGGGGAAGGGTTAGCTAAAAGGGTTAAGGTTAGGAGTTAGGGGAAGGGTTAGCTAAAGGGTTAAGGTTAGAGTCAGGAGAAGGGTTAAGGTTAGAGTTAGGAGAAGGGTTGGATAAAAGGGTTAAGGTTAGAGTTAGGGGAAGGGTTAGCTAAAAGGGTTAGCTAAAAGGGTTAAGGTTAGATTTAGGGGAAGGGTTAGCTAAAAGGGTTAAGGTTAGAGTTAGGAAGGGTTAGCTAAAAGGGTTAAGGTTAGATTTAGGGGAAGGGTTAGCTAAAAGGGTTAAGGTTAGAGTTAGGGGAAGGGTTGGCTAAAAGGGTTAAGGTTAGAGTTAGTGGAAGGGTTAGCTAAAAGGGGTTAAGGTTAGAGTTAGGGGAAGGTTAGCTAAAAGGGTTAAGGTTAGAGTTAGGGAAGGGTTAGCTAAAAGGGTTAAGGTTAGAGTTAGGGGAAGGGTTAGCTAAAAGGGTTAAGGTTAGAGTTAGGGAGAAGGGTTGGATAAAAGGGTTAAGGTTAGAGTTATGGGAAGGGTTAGCTAAAAGGGTTAGCTAAAAGGGTTAAGGTTAGATTTAGGGAAGGGATAGATAAAAGGGTTAGGGTTAGAGTTAGGGAAGGGTTAGCTAAAAGGGTTAGGGGTTAGAGTTAGGGGGAAGGGTTAGCTAAAAGGGTTAGGTTAGAGTTAGGGGAAGGGTTAGCTGAAAGGGTTAAGGTTAGAGTTAGGGGAAGGATTAGCTAAAAGGGTTAAGGTTAGAGTTAGGGGAAGGATTAGCTAAAAGGGTTAAGGTTAGATTTAGGGGAAGGGTTAGCTAAAAGGGTTAAGGTTAGAGTTAGGGGAAGGGTTAGCTAAAAGGGTTAGGGTTAGAGTTAGTGGAAGGGTTAGCTAAAAGGGTTAAGGTTAGAGTTAGGGGAAGGGTTAGCTAAGTGGAAAAATATCCAAAACGTAGTATTTTAACCGCCAACATAGATCCACACATAGAAATACACACCCTGACTCAACATATAAGATTCCCCTGAGTCAGGGCGTGACACAGAGATGCACAAAAACGATATATATTATTCAAAATGGGTGAATCTTTCCTTTACAAACCATCAAATCTGTGCGCTACCTTGGAACACATAAAATACTACAACATGGTAAATTAATACAGGAGTAAGAATTATATGGAAAATGATGTTTTTCAAAAGGAGAAGTTAACTTGGGAAGTGACAGATGTTCTCTCTTGTGTGAGCACTAGTTCTCAAAATGAGCACTAGTTCTCATGGTTATATTGGGCTACATTTTTGACTTCAAAGACATCTTTGGTAGTGCTATTAACCTTACAATATCTGGTTTCCAGTAGGCTACAGCGTTATTGAAGGGCTGTTTCTCTGAACCTCAGGCAGTAGGCTGAAACAAGCTTGTTTCTCTGAACCTCAGGCAGTAGGCTGAAACAAGCTTGTTTCTCTGAACCTCAGGGCAGTATGCTCGAAACAAGCTTGTTTCTCTGAACCTCAGGCAGCAGGCTGAAACAAGCTTGTTTCTCTGAACCCTCAGGCAGTAGGCTGAAACTAGCTTGTTTCTCTGAACCTCAGGCAGTAGGCTGAAACAAGCGTGTTTCTCAGAACCTCAGGCAGCATTCTGAAACAAGCTTGTTTGCTCAGAACCTCAGGCAGTAGGCTGAAACAAGCTTGTTTCTCTGAACCTCAGGCAGTAGGCTGAAACAAGCTTGTTTCTCTGAACCTCACGCAGTAGGCTGAAACAAGCTTGTTTCTCTGAACCTCAGGCAGTAGGCTGAAAAAAGCTTGTTTCTCAGATTCTGACCAACAGCAGCAACCTATCCTCCTTATTTATGTTTGAAAACTAATTTGAAGGCCAGAATTGTTGTTGGGGGAAAGCACTAATCATGTTGATGCAGCCGGATATTCTTCTAGAACCAACTTCTGTGACATCACAGCAGTAAGTCTTCATTAATAGGGATATGACACCACAGCAGTAGGTCTTCATTCATAGGGATGTGACGCCACGGCAGTAAACTACTATATTTCTTCTTTATAAATGTTTTCTCCTTGATTTCAATATAGAAACCAGGTGGTTAGTAGTTATGATTCTGAATAACAGATGGGCTATGGGTTACAGGTGATCATGCTGAATAACAGATGGGTTACAGGTGATCATATTGAATAACAGATGGGCTACAGGTGATCATGCTGAATAACAGATGGATTACAGGTGATCATGATGAATAACAGACGGGTTACAGGTTATCATGCTGAATAACAGATGGGCTATGGGTTACAGGTGATCACGCTGAATAACAGATGGGCTATGGGTTACAGGTGATCATGCTGAATAACAGATCGGCTATGGGTTACAGGTGATCATGCTGAATAACAGATGGGCTATGGGTTACAGGTTATCATGCTGAATAACAGATGGGCTATGGGTTACAGGTGATCATGCTGAATAACAGATGGGCTATGGGTTACAGGTGATCATGCTGAATTACAGATGGGCTACAGGTGATCATGCTGAATAACAGATGGGTTACAGGTGATCATGCTGAATAACAGATGGGTTACAGGTGATCATTCTGAATAACAGATGGGCTACAGGTGATCATACTGAATAACAGATGGGCTATGGATTACAGGTGATCATGCTGAATAACAGATGGGTTACAGGTGATCATACTGAATAACAGATGGGCCATGGGTTACAGGTGATCATGCTGAACAACAGATGGGCTATGAGTTACAGGTGATCATGCTGAATAACAGAGTGGCTATGGGTTACAGGTGATCGTGCTGAATAACAGATGGGCTACAGGTGATCATGCTGAAAAACAGATGGGCTATGGATTACAGGTGATCATGCTGAATAACAGATGGGTTACAGGTGATCATACTGAATAACAGATGGGCTATGGGTTACAGGTGATCATGCTGAATAACAGATGGGCTATGGGTTACAGGTGATCATGCTGAATAACAGATGGGCTATGGGTTACAGGTGATCATGCTGAATAACAGATGGGCTATGGGTTACAGGTGATCATGCTGAATAACAGATGGGCTTTGGGTTACAGATGATCATGCTTGAATAGCAGATGGGCTATGGGTTACAGGTTATCGTGCTGAATAACAGATGGGCTATGGGTTACAGGTTATCATGCTGAATAACAGATGGGCTATGGGTTACAGGTGATCATGCTGAATAACAGATGGGCTATGGGTTACATGTGATCATGCTGAATAACAGATGGGTTAGGTTACAGGTTAACATGCTGAATAACAGATGGGCTATGGGTTACATGTGATCATGCTGAATAGCAGATGGGCTATGGGTTACAGGTGATCATGCTGAATAACAGATGGGCTATGGGTTACAGGTGATCATGCTGAATAACAGATGGGCTATGGGTTACAGGTGATCATGCTAAATAACAGATGGGCTATGGGTTACAGGTGATCATGATGAATAACAGATGGGCTATGGGTTACAGGTGCTGAATAACAGATGGGCTATGGGTTACAGGTTATCATGGTGAATAACAGATGGGCTATGGGTTACAGGTTATCATTGAATAACAGATGGGCTATGGGTTACAGGTGATCATGCTGAATAACAGATGGGCTATGGGTTACAGGTGATCATGCTGAATAACAGATGGGCTATGGGTTATAGGTTATCATATTGAATAACAGATGGGCTACAGGTTATCATGGTGAATAACAGATGGGCTATGGGTTACAGGTTATCATGCTGAATAACAGATGGGCTATGGGTTACAGGTGATCATGCTGAATAACAGATGGGCTATGGGTTACAGGTGATCATGCTGAATAACAGATGGGCTATGGGTTATAGGTTATCATATTGAATAACAGATGGGCTACAGGTGAAGGGTACACAAATAGATGGGTTATGGCACTTACATTGAGTTAAATTTAAATGTAGTTAAAGCAGGGGTTTGGTGGTTGCTTTCTGAACTATTAGAGTTAGACCAACAGTTTAAAGTAATACAGAAATTGTTGGTATTTCAGTTGAGTTTCGGATATATTGACCAAATTATCAGGAAAGTTTTGGGCATATTTCCCATTCAAAATTCACCAGAAACAGCTATTTCACAACTATTTCTTTTAAAAGAACCCCCAATATGCAACATAAAAGTTATGCCCTTGCTTGTAAGAAGTCAAAACAGAAAGCAGTAACTTCATTTTCCATGTTCAGAGACTACAATAATAATCAGGGTCCTCTGTCCTTGTACCTCCCGTCTGGCGTCAATTACTATCAACAGATATGAGTTTAATCCATAACATTCAGCTTCTAGTCTAGTGACCATCAACCCAAGTGTCACAAACAGAACAGTGGAAATCATGTGTTTTACAGAAAGGAAAACATATAAATATGCTAAACTTTGTGTGAATCTCTAAACTGATTATGAACTTTATTCATCTTAAATATTCACATTACACAGTCAATTCAGGAAGTGAACTTAAATTCCAATTCAATTTAAAGAACGATACAGAGAGATAGAGAAAAAGAGAGGGAGGGGTCTGACTGGACGGATCCTTAAATAGGAGAGGTGGGAGAGGTAGAACTCAACTCACAGGCAGGACAGAGAGAGAGAGAGAGAGAGAGAGAGAGAGAGACCCAGTGAAGACCTTTGAAGATCTCTGAAGAAGTGAAGCTACAACTGAAGATTTCAGAAGGTGAGATTTCAACATCTGTTTATCTAATACTGTACCTGAGTGCATCCCAAATGGCACCCTTTTCCCTTTGTAGTGCACTACTTTTGACAAGGGCCCATAGTGAATATGTGTCCCTGGTCATATGTAGCTCTGGTCAAAAATAGTGCACTACTTAGGGAAAAGTGGTGCTATTTGGAAACTTCGGTCCTGTGGACCCCAATGGGTGCACGTTTGGACCGAGTTTGGGAAACGCTGTGCTAAGGAATTCAAGTCTGCTGCCAAAACTCAGGTCTCATGTCTTCCAACCAAGTACAGTAGATTATCCTAGCACACAGGAATATGTACGCTCCACTTGGGGTCCCCAGGACCGAGTTTAAAAACGCTGCCTTAGCAGTTGCATACGTTATATACATAGCATAGGGTTTCCCTGACCTCCCAAGTACCCCCAGCCGCTCCACTGATTTGATATATTCCAGTACAAGCACAGCTGATTCAGCTAATCACCAAGCCGTTCATTAGTTGAATCTGCTCTGATGTGAAAGTACTGGAACACATCTGATAAGTGGAATGGCTGGAGGTCCACTTGGAATAAAGGGTTCCAAAAGGGTTCTTCAGCTGTCCCCATATGAGAACCCTTTAGGTTCCAGGTAGAACCCTTTAGGTTCCAGGTAGAACCCTTTAGGTTCCAGGTAGAACCCTTTTGGTTCCAGGTAGAACCCTTTAGGTTCCAGGTAGAACCCTTTAGGTTCCAGGTAGAACCCTCTGTGGAAAGGGTTCTACATCGAACCCAAAAGGTTTCTTCCTGGAACGAAAAAGGTTTATACCTGGAACCAAAAAGGGTTCTTCAAATGGTTCTCCTATGGGGACAGTCAAAGAACACCCTTTAGGTTCTAGATATCACCTTTTTTTCTAACAGTGTACTCAACTACAGGTTAGGGGAACACTGCACTCCCCTAATCTCTGAAGTACTCTCTGAATTGGTATTGACGGCTTCTCTCTTTGACTGTCTTGTTGTCTTGTTGTCTGTGTGTCTGTCTCTGTCTGTAATCTCTCACTCTCTCTCACTCTCTCTCTCTCTCCCACTCTCTTTCCTCTCTCTCTCTCTCTCTCTCTCTCTCTCTCCTCTCTCTCTCTCTCTCTCTCTCTCTCTCTCTCTCTCTCTCTCTCTCTCTCTCTCTCTCTGTCTCTCACTCACTCTCTCTCTCTCTCTCTCACTCACTCTTTCTCTCTCTCTCTCTCTCTGTCTCTCACTCTCTCTCTCTCTCACTCTCTCTCTCTCTCTCTCTCTCTCTCTCTCTGTTTCTCTCTCTCTCTCTCTCTCTCTCTCCTCTCTGTCTCTGTCTCTGTCTCTCTCTCTCTCTCTCTCTCTCTCTCTCTCTCTCTCTCTCTCTCTCTCTCTCTCTCTCTCTCTCTCTCTCTCTCTCTGTCTCTCTCTCAGGAGACTATCACCATGGCGATGTTGACCACTCTTCTGCTTCTCAGCGCTCTCTTTGCTCTGGGAGATGCAAGGGGGTAGCAGAGGTATTCTGATCAAAGGTTTTAGTGACCTTAACACAACACCTAGGGACCTAGGTTTTGGGGGTGAGAGTCACTGGACCCAGGTTCCTGGTTGGGGCTCCCCTGTATTCACTAAAAATATAATTCTATACAGGTCTGTTGTGGTTTCATAGCTCTGAAACTGATCTAGGGCTCTATTCAATCCGCATCGTTCAGCTTTACAGAGTGATTGAAATTTAAAGGCAATGTTCCCTCTTTAGCAGAGACTGCATTCACGGTTCGCTGCAATCTGAAATTACTTTTAATTTTCTATCACGTAATCTGTAACGCTTCAGCTTTACAGATTGAATCGAGACCCAAGTATTTTTAAAAAGCATGTCTCAATCTTCCCTCTGTCCTTGTCTCTCTTTTGTTGTAGGGGATCGGCATGATCGGGGTAAACGCTGTGACTCGGAGGAACACGTTTCTCCTCCGAAAGGTCAGCATCATCATTCTGACTCGGAGGAACACATTTCTCCTCCGAAAGGTCAGCATCATCATTCTGACTCGGAGGAACACATTTCTCCTCCGAAGGATCAGCATCATCATTCTGACTCGGAGGAACACATTTCTTCCCGAAGGATCAGCATCATCATTCTGACTCGGAGGAACACATTTCCTCTCCTCCCAAGGATCAGCATCATCATTCTTCTCGGGAGGAACACATTTCTCCTCCCAAGGATCAGCATCATCATTCTTCCTCGGGAGGAACACATTTCTCCTCCGAAAGGTGAGAAACATATTATGGAGAACCTGATATGCAAACTGCCAACCGACAAAACTTTCAGTTTATGTGATAAAACAAGCAAGCAAAGTGTAGAGAATCATTGTAATATCTTTAACCACTGTGAAATATATTTTCCATAACCAAAAACATTGTATTTTCAGCTGCTTGAAGGTCATACAAAACCGAAAGTTAAAGACGAAAAATTGAAATTTAAGAATAGAAGCATAGAAATAGCACACATAGAACAGATATCCTGCTTCTTAGACTTGACTTCAATGAGAATGATAGATCCATAACTCACATTTCTATGTGAATTTAGTCAGGTCGCCCAAAAAGTTACATATTGCAGATATAATGGACTCAAAGTGAATCGGTCATTTTTCAACAACACGTGGTTAGCCATGGGGTTTTGTTCAGTAACATCACAGCTGGAACGCACTTTTGACCAATTATCTGGTGGGAACTAACCATTTCATAATGTTATTTAATGTGATCTCTCCCCCCT
>NW_025536254.1:0-64364 GCF_020615455.1 Coregonus clupeaformis
TAGGCCAAATCCACATTGCGACCAGTTCAGCATATGAGAGGAGACACTGTTTGAGTGTAACAAGCGTGAAACATTTCTTTTAGCCTTTTCGCATGAAAACAGGGTCCAAAATCATGGGTTTTCGTTCAGCAGTGGAAGTAGGAGGCGCGCTCTACAATAGGCAAGGGTTTTCAAGTCTGCAAGTACGTTTTAAGCTGAGTTCCATGAACATTGTCCAAAATCATGTTTTAGGCCAAATCCACAATGCGACCAGTTCAGCATATGAGAGGAGACACTGTTTGAGTGTAACAAACGTGAAACATTTCTTTTAGCCTTTTTCGCATGAAAACAGGGTCCAAAATCATGGGTTTTCGTTCAGCAGTGGAAGTAGGAGGCGCGCTCTACAATAGGCAAGGGTTTTCAAGTCTGCAAGTACGTTTTAAGCTGAGTTCCATGAACATTGTCCAAAATCATGTTTTAGGCCAAATCCACAATGCGACCAGTTCAGCATATGAGAGGAGACACTGTTTGAGTGTAACAAGCGTGAAACATTTCTTTTAGCCTTTTCGCATGAAAACAGGGTCCAAAATCATGGGTTTTCGTTCAGCAGTGGAAGTAGGAGCGCGCTCTACAATAGGCAAGGGTTTTCAAGTCTGCAAGTACGTTTTAAGCTGAGTTCCATGAACATTGTCCAAAATCATGTTTTAGGCCAAATCCACAATGCGACCAGTTCAGCATATGAGAGGAGACACTGTTTGAGTGTAACAAACGTGAAACATTTCTTTTAGCCTTTTTCGCATGAAAACAGGGTCCAAAATCATGGGTTTTCGTTCAGCAGTGGAAGTAGGAGGCGCGCTCTACAATAGGCAAGGGTTTTCAAGTCTGCAAGTACGTTTTAAGCTGAGTTCCATGAACATTGTCCAAAATCATGTTTTAGGCCAAATCCACAATGCGACCAGTTCAGCATATGAGAGGAGACACTGTTTGAGTGTAACAAGCGTGAAACATTTCTTTTAGCCTTTTCGCATGAAAACAGGGTCCAAAATCATGGGTTTTCGTTCAGCAGTGGAAGTAGGAGCGCGCTCTACAATAGGCAAGGGTTTTCAAGTCTGCAAGTACGTTTTAAGCTGAGTTCCATGAACATTGTCCAAAATCATGTTTTAGGCCAAATCCACATTGCGACCAGTTCAGCATATGAGAGGAGACACTGTTTGAGTGTAACAAGCGTGAAACATTTCTTTTAGCCTTTTCGCATGAAAACAGGGTCCAAAATCATGGGTTTTCGTTCAGCAGTGGAAGTAGGAGGCGCGCTCTACAATAGGCAAGGGTTTTCAAGTCTGCAAGTACGTTTTAAGCTGAGTTCCATGAACATTGTCCAAAATCATGTTTTAGGCCAAATCCACAATGCGACCAGTTCAGCATATGAGAGGAGACACTGTTTGAGTGTAACAAACGTGAAACATTTCTTTTAGCCTTTTCGCATGAAAACAGGGTCCAAAATCATGGGTTTTCGTTCAGCAGTGGAAGTAGGAGCGCGCTCTACAATAGGCAAGGGTTTTCAAGTCTGCAAGTACGTTTTAAGCTGAGTTCCATGAACATTGTCCAAAATCATGTTTTAGGCCAAATCCACAATGCGACCAGTTCAGCATATGAGAGGAGACACTGTTTGAGTGTAACAAACGTGAAACATTTCTTTTAGCCTTTTTCGCATGAAAACAGGGTCCAAAATCATGGGTTTTCGTTCAGCAGTGGAAGTAGGAGCGCGCTCTACAATAGGCAAGGGTTTTCAAGTCTGCAAGTACGTTTTAAGCTGAGTTCCATGAACATTGTCCAAAATCATGTTTTAGGCCAAATCCACAATGCGACCAGTTCAGCATATGAGAGGAGACACTGTTTGAGTGTAACAAGCGTGAAACAATTTCTTTTAGCCTTTTCGCATGAAAACAGGGTCCAAAATCATGGGTTTTCGTTCAGCAGTGGAAGTAGGAGCGCGCTCTACAATAGGCAAGGGTTTTCAAGTCTGCAAGTACGTTTTAAGCTGAGTTCCATGAACATTGTCCAAAATCATGTTTTAGGCCAAATCCACATTGCGACCAGTTCAGCATATGACAGGAGACACTGTTTGAGTGTAACAAACGTGAAACATTTCTTTTAGCCTTTTTCGCATGAAAACAGGGTCCAAAATCATGGGTTTTCGTTCAGCAGTGGAAGTAGGAGGCGCGCTCTACAATAGGCAAGGGTTTTCAAGTCTGCAAGTACGTTTTAAGCTGAGTTCCATGAACATTGTCCAAAATCATGTTTTAGGCCAAATCCACAATGCGACCAGTTCAGCATATGAGAGGAGACACTGTTTGAGTGTAACAAGCGTGAAACATTTCTTTTAGCCTTTTTCGCATGAAAACAGGGTCCAAAATCATGGGTTTTCGTTCAGCAGTGGAAGTAGGAGCGCGCTCTACAATAGGCAAGGGTTTTCAAGTCTGCAAGTACGTTTTAAGCTGAGTTCCATGAACATTGTCCAAAATCATGTTTTAGGCCAAATCCACAATGCGACCAGTTCAGCATATGAGAGGAGACACTGTTTGAGTGTAACAAACGTGAAACATTTCTTTTAGCCTTTTTCGCATGAAAACAGGGTCCAAAATCATGGGTTTTCGTTCAGCAGTGGAAGTAGGAGGCGCGCTCTACAATAGGCAAGGGTTTTCAAGTCTGCAAAGTACGTTTTAAGCTGAGTTCCATGAACATTGTCCAAAATTATGTTTTAGGCCAAATCCACAATGCGACCAGTTCAGCATATGAGAGGAGACACTGTTTGAGTGTAACAAACGTGAAACATTTCTTTTAGCCTTTTCGCATGAAAACAGGGTCCAAAATCATGGGTTTTCGTTCAGCAGTGGAAGTAGGAGGCGCGCTCTACAATAGGCAAGGGTTTTCAAGTCTGCAAGTACGTTTTAAGCTGAGTTCCATGAACATTGTCCAAAATCATGTTTTAGGCCAAATCCACATTGCGACCAGTTCAGCATATGAGAGGAGACACTGTTTGAGTGTAACAAAGCGTGAAACATTTCTTTTAGCCTTTTCGCATGAAAACAGGGTCCAAAATCATGGGTTTTCGTTCAGCAGTGGAAGTAGGAGCGCGCTCTACAATAGGCAAGGGTTTTCAAGTCTGCAAGTACGTTTTAAGCTGAGTTCCATGAACATTGTCCAAAATCATGTTTTAGGCCAAATCCACATTGCGACCAGTTCAGCATATGACAGGAGACACTGTTTGAGTGTAACAAGCGTGAAACAATTCTTTTAGCCTTTTCGTATGAAAACAGGGTCCAAAATCATGGGTTTTCGTTCAGCAGTGGAAGTAGGAGGCGCGCTCTACAATAGGCAAGGGTTTTCAAGTCTGCAAGTACGTTTTAAGCTGAGTTCCATGAACATTGTCCAAAATCATGTTTTAGGCCAAATCCACAATGCGACCAGTTCAGCATATGAGAGGAGACACTGTTTGAGTGTAACAAGCGTGAAACATTTCTTTTAGCCTTTTCGCATGAAAACAGGGTCCAAAATCATGGGTTTTCGTTCAGCAGTGGAAGTAGGAGCGCGCTCTACAATAGGCAAGGGTTTTCAAGTCTGCAAGTACGTTTTAAGCTGAGTTCCATGAACATTGTCCAAAATCATGTTTTAGGCCAAATCCACAATGCGACCAGTTCAGCATATGAGAGGAGACACTGTTTGAGTGTAACAAACGTGAAACATTTCTTTTAGCCTTTTTCGCATGAAAACAGGGTCCAAAATCATGGGTTTTCGTTCAGCAGTGGAAGTAGGAGCGCGCTCTACAATAGGCAAGGGTTTTCAAGTCTGCAAGTACGTTTTAAGCTGAGTTCCATGAACATTGTCCAAAATCATGTTTTAGGCCAAATCCACATTGCGACCAGATCAGCATATGACAGGAGACACTGTTTGAGTGTAACAAACGTGAAACAATTCTTTTAGCCTTTTCGTATGAAAACAGGGTCCAAAATCATGGGTTTTCGTTCAGCAGTGGAAGTAGGAGGCGCGCTCTACAATAGGCAAGGGTTTTCAAGTCTGCAAGTACGTTTTAAGCTGAGTTCCATGAACATTGTCCAAAATCATGTTTTAGGCCAAATCCACAATGCGACCAGTTCAGCATATGAGAGGAGACACTGTTTGAGTGTAACAAGCGTGAAACATTTCTTTTAGCCTTTTTTGCATGAAAACAGGGTCCAAAATCATGGGTTTTCGTTCAGCAGTGGAAGTAGGAGGCGCGCTCTACAATAGGCAAGGGTTTTCAAGTCTGCAAGTACGTTTTAAGCTGAGTTCCATGAACATTGTCCAAAATCATGTTTTAGGCCAAATCCACATTGCGACCAGTTCAGCATATGACAGGAGACACTGTTTGAGTGTAACAAACGTGAAACAATTTCTTTTAGCCTTTTCGCATGAAAACAGGGTCCAAAATCATGGGTTTTCGTTCAGCAGTGGAAGTAGGAGGCGCGCTCTACAATAGGCAAGGGTTTTCAAGTCTGCAAGTACGTTTTAAGCTGAGTTCCATGAACATTGTCCAAAATCATGTTTTAGGCCAAAATCCACAATGCGACCAGTTCAGCATATGAGAGGAGACACTGTTTGAGTGTAACAAACGTGAAACATTTCTTTTAGCCTTTTCGCATGAAAACAGGGTCCAAAATCATGGGTTTTCGTTCAGCAGTGGAAGTAGGAGGCGCGCTCTACAATAGGCAAGGGTTTTCAAGTCTGCAAGTACGTTTTTAAGCTGAGTTCCATGAACATTGTCCAAAATCATGTTTTAGGCCAAATCCACATTGCGACCAGTTCAGCATATGAGAGGAGACACTGTTTGAGTGTAACAAACGTGAAACATTTCTTTTAGCCTTTTCGCATGAAAACAGGGTCCAAAATCATGGGTTTTCGTTCAGCAGTGGAAGTAGGAGGCGCGCTCTACAATAGGCAAGGGTTTTCAAGTCTGCAAGTACGTTTTAAGCTGAGTTCCATGAACATTGTCCAAAATCATGTTTTAGGCCAAATCCACAATGCGACCAGTTCAGCATATGAGAGGAGACACTGTTTGAGTGTAACAAACGTGAAACATTTCTTTTAGCCTTTTCGCATGAAAACAGGGTCCAAAATCATGGGTTTTCGTTCAGCAGTGGAAGTAGGAGGCGCGCTCTACAATAGGCAAGGGTTTTCAAGTCTGCAAGTACGTTTTAAGCTGAGTTCCATGAACATTGTCCAAAATCATGTTTTAGGCCAAATCCACAATGCGACCAGTTCAGCATATGAGAGGAGACACTGTTTGAGTGTAACAAGCGTGAAACATTTCTTTTAGCCTTTTCGCATGAAAACAGGGTCCAAAATCATGGGTTTTCGTTCAGCAGTGGAAGTAGGAGGCGCGCTCTACAATAGGCAAGGGTTTTCAAGTCTGCAAGTACGTTTTAAGCTGAGTTCCATGAACATTGTCCAAAATCATGTTTTAGGCCAAATCCACAATGCGACCAGTTCAGCATATGAGAGGAGACACTGTTTGAGTGTAACAAACGTGAAACATTTCTTTTAGCCTTTTCGCATGAAAACAGGGTCCAAAATCATGGGTTTTCGTTCAGCAGTGGAAGTAGGAGCGCGCTCTACAATAGGCAAGGGTTTTCAAGTCTGCAAGTACGTTTTAAGCTGAGTTCCATGAACATTGTCCAAAATCATGTTTTAGGCCAAATCCACATTGCGACCAGTTCAGCATATGACAGGAGACACTGTTTGAGTGTAACAAGCGTGAAACAATTTCTTTTAGCCTTTTCGCATGAAAACAGGGTCCAAAATCATGGGTTTTCGTTCAGCAGTGGAAGTAGGAGCGCGCTCTACAATAGGCAAGGGTTTTCAAGTCTGCAAGTACGTTTTAAGCTGAGTTCCATGAACATTGTCCAAAATCATGTTTTAGGCCAAATCCACAATGCGACCAGTTCAGCATATGAGAGGAGACACTGTTTGAGTGTAACAAGCGTGAAACATTTCTTTTAGCCTTTTTCGCATGAAAACAGGGTCCAAAATCATGGGTTTTCGTTCAGCAGTGGAAGTAGGAGCGCGCTCTACAATAGGCAAGGGTTTTCAAGTCTGCAAGTACGTTTTAAGCTGAGTTCCATGAACATTGTCCAAAATCATGTTTTAGGCCAAATCCACAATGCGACCAGTTCAGCATATGAGAGGAGACACTGTTTGAGTGTAACAAACGTGAAACATTTCTTTTAGCCTTTTTGCATGAAAACAGGGTCCAAAATCATGGGTTTTCGTTCAGCAGTGGAAGTAGGAGCGCGCTCTACAATAGGCAAGGGTTTTCAAGTCTGCAAGTACGTTTTAAGCTGAGTTCCATGAACATTGTCCAAAATCATGTTTTAGGCCAAATCCACATTGCGACCAGTTCAGCATATGACAGGAGACACTGTTTGAGTGTAACAAAGCGTGAAACAATTCTTTTAGCCTTTTCGTATGAAAACAGGGTCCAAAATCATGGGTTTTCGTTCAGCAGTGGAAGTAGGAGGCGCGCTCTACAATAGGCAAGGGTTTTCAAGTCTGCAAGTACGTTTTAAGCTGAGTTCCATGAACATTGTCCAAAATCATGTTTTAGGCCAAAATCCACAATGCGACCAGTTCAGCATATGAGAGGAGACACTGTTTGAGTGTAACAAAGCGTGAAACATTTCTTTTAGCCTTTTCGCATGAAAACAGGGTCCAAAATCATGGGTTTTCGTTCAGCAGTGGAAGTAGGAGGCGCGCTCTACAATAGGCAAGGGTTTTCAAGTCTGCAAGTACGTTTTAAGCTGAGTTCCATGAACATTGTCCAAAATCATGTTTTAGGCCAAATCCACAATGCGACCAGTTCAGCATATGAGAGGAGACACTGTTTGAGTGTAACAAACGTGAAACATTTCTTTTAGCCTTTTTCGCATGAAAACAGGGTCCAAAATCATGGGTTTTCGTTCAGCAGTGGAAGTAGGAGCGCGCTCTACAATAGGCAAGGGTTTTCAAGTCTGCAAGTACGTTTTAAGCTGAGTTCCATGAACATTGTCCAAAATCATGTTTTAGGCCAAATCCACAATGCGACCAGTTCAGCATATGAGAGGAGACACTGTTTGAGTGTAACAAACGTGAAACATTTCTTTTAGCCTTTTCGCATGAAAACAGGGTCCAAAATCATGGGTTTTCGTTCAGCAGTGGAAGTAGGAGGCGCGCTCTACAATAGGCAAGGGTTTTCAAGTCTGCAAGTACGTTTTAAGCTGAGTTCCATGAACATTGTCCAAAATCATGTTTTAGGCCAAATCCACAATGCGACCAGTTCAGCATATGAGAGGAGACACTGTTTGAGTGTAACAAACGTGAAACAATTTCTTTTAGCCTTTTCGCATGAAAACAGGGTCCAAAATCATGGGTTTTCGTTCAGCAGTGGAAGTAGGAGCGCGCTCTACAATAGGCAAGGGTTTTCAAGTCTGCAAGTACGTTTTAAGCTGAGTTCCATGAACATTGTCCAAAATCATGTTTTAGGCCCAAAATCCACAATGCGACCAGTTCAGCATATGAGAGGAGACACTGTTTGAGTGTAACAAACGTGAAACATTTCTTTTAGCCTTTTCGCATGAAAACAGGGTCCAAAATCATGGGTTTTCGTTCAGCAGTGGAAGTAGGAGCGCGCTCTACAATAGGCAAGGGTTTTCAAGTCTGCAAGTACGTTTTAAGCTGAGTTCCATGAACATTGTCCAAAATCATGTTTTAGGCCAAATCCACATTGCGACCAGTTCAGCATATGACAGGAGACACTGTTTGAGTGTAACAAACGTGAAACAATTTCTTTTAGCCTTTTCGTATGAAAACAGGGTCCAAAATCATGGGTTTTCGTTCAGCAGTGGAAGTAGGAGGCGCGCTCTACAATAGGCAAGGGTTTTCAAGTCTGCAAGTACGTTTTAAGCTGAGTTCCATGAACATTGTCCAAAATCATGTTTTAGGCCAAATCCACATTGCGACCAGTTCAGCATATGAGAGGAGACACTGTTTGAGTGTAACAAAGCGTGAAACATTTCTTTTAGCCTTTTCGCATGAAAACAGGGTCCAAAATCATGGGTTTTCGTTCAGCAGTGGAAGTAGGAGGCGCGCTCTACAATAGGCAAGGGTTTTCAAGTCTGCAAGTACGTTTTAAGCTGAGTTCCATGAACATTGTCCAAAATCATGTTTTAGGCCAAAATCCACAATGCGACCAGTTCAGCATATGAGAGGAGACACTGTTTGAGTGTAACAAACGTGAAACATTTCTTTTAGCCTTTTTCGCATGAAAACAGGGTCCAAAATCATGGGTTTTCGTTCAGCAGTGGAAGTAGGAGGCGCGCTCTACAATAGGCAAGGGTTTTCAAGTCTGCAAGTACGTTTTAAGCTGAGTTCCATGAACATTGTCCAAAATCATGTTTTAGGCCAAATCCACATTGCGACCAGTTCAGCATATGACAGGAGACACTGTTTGAGTGTAACAAAGCGTGAAACATTTCTTTTAGCCTTTTCGTATGAAAACAGGGTCCAAAATCATGGGTTTTCGTTCAGCAGTGGAAGTAGGAGCGCGCTCTACAATAGGCAAGGGTTTTCAAGTCTGCAAGTACGTTTTAAGCTGAGTTCCATGAACATTGTCCAAAATCATGTTTTAGGCCAAATCCACAATGCGACCAGTTCAGCATATGAGAGGAGACACTGTTTGAGTGTAACAAAGCGTGAAACAATTTCTTTTAGCCTTTTCGCATGAAAACAGGGTCCAAAATCATGGGTTTTCGTTCAGCAGTGGAAGTAGGAGCGCGCTCTACAATAGGCAAGGGTTTTCAAGTCTGCAAGTACGTTTTAAGCTGAGTTCCATGAACATTGTCCAAAATCATGTTTTAGGCCAAATCCACAATGCGACCAGTTCAGCATATGAGAGGAGACACTGTTTGAGTGTAACAAACGTGAAACATTTCTTTTAGCCTTTTTCGCATGAAAACAGGGTCCAAAATCATGGGTTTTCGTTCAGCAGTGGAAGTAGGAGCGCGCTCTACAATAGGCAAGGGTTTTCAAGTCTGCAAGTACGTTTTAAGCTGAGTTCCATGAACATTGTCCAAAATCATGTTTTAGGCCAAATCCACAATGCGACCAGTTCAGCATATGAGAGGAGACACTGTTTGAGTGTAACAAACGTGAAACATTTCTTTTAGCCTTTTTCGCATGAAAACAGGGTCCAAAATCATGGGTTTTCGTTCAGCAGTGGAAGTAGGAGCGCGCTCTACAATAGGCAAGGGTTTTCAAGTCTGCAAGTACGTTTTAAGCTGAGTTCCATGAACATTGTCCAAAATCATGTTTTAGGCCAAATCCACAATGCGACCAGTTCAGCATATGAGAGGAGACACTGTTTGAGTGTAACAAACGTGAAACAATTTCTTTTAGCCTTTTCGCATGAAAACAGGGTCCAAAATCATGGGTTTTCGTTCAGCAGTGGAAGTAGGAGCGCGCTCTACAATAGGCAAGGGTTTTCAAGTCTGCAAGTACGTTTTAAGCTGAGTTCCATGAACATTGTCCAAAATCATGTTTTAGGCCAAATCCACAATGCGACCAGTTCAGCATATGAGAGGAGACACTGTTTGAGTGTAACAAACGTGAAACATTTCTTTTAGCCTTTTCGCATGAAAACAGGGTCCAAAATCATGGGTTTTCGTTCAGCAGTGGAAGTAGGAGGCGCGCTCTACAATAGGCAAGGGTTTTCAAGTCTGCAAGTACGTTTTAAGCTGAGTTCCATGAACATTGTCCAAAATCATGTTTTAGGCCAAATCCACAATGCGACCAGTTCAGCATATGAGAGGAGACACTGTTTGAGTGTAACAAGCGTGAAACATTTCTTTTAGCCTTTTCGCATGAAAACAGGGTCCAAAATCATGGGTTTTCGTTCAGCAGTGGAAGTAGGAGGCGCGCTCTACAATAGGCAAGGGTTTTCAAGTCTGCAAGTACGTTTTAAGCTGAGTTCCATGAACATTGTCCAAAATCATGTTTTAGGCCAAATCCACAATGCGACCAGTTCAGCATATGAGAGGAGACACTGTTTGAGTGTAACAAACGTGAAACATTTCTTTTAGCCTTTTCGCATGAAAACAGGGTCCAAAATCATGGGTTTTCGTTCAGCAGTGGAAGTAGGAGGCGCGCTCTACAATAGGCAAGGGTTTTCAAGTCTGCAAGTACGTTTTAAGCTGAGTTCCATGAACATTGTCCAAAATCATGTTTTAGGCCAAATCCACATTGCGACCAGTTCAGCATATGACAGGAGACACTGTTTGAGTGTAACAAACGTGAAACATTTCTTTTAGCCTTTTCGTATGAAAACAGGGTCCAAAATCATGGGTTTTCGTTCAGCAGTGGAAGTAGGAGGCGCGCTCTACAATAGGCAAGGGTTTTCAAGTCTGCAAGTACGTTTTAAGCTGAGTTCCATGAACATTGTCCAAAATCATGTTTTAGGCCAAATCCACAATGCGACCAGTTCAGCATATGAGAGGAGACACTGTTTGAGTGTAACAAACGTGAAACATTTCTTTTAGCCTTTTCGCATGAAAACAGGGTCCAAAATCATGGGTTTTCGTTCAGCAGTGGAAGTAGGAGGCGCGCTCTACAATAGGCAAGGGTTTTCAAGTCTGCAAGTACGTTTTAAGCTGAGTTCCATGAACATTGTCCAAAATCATGTTTTAGGCCAAAATCCACAATGCGACCAGTTCAGCATATGAGAGGAGACACTGTTTGAGTGTAACAAAGCGTGAAACATTTCTTTTAGCCTTTTTCGCATGAAAACAGGGTCCAAAATCATGGGTTTTCGTTCAGCAGTGGAAGTAGGAGCGCGCTCTACAATAGGCAAGGGTTTTCAAGTCTGCAAGTACGTTTTAAGCTGAGTTCCATGAACATTGTCCAAAATCATGTTTTAGGCCAAATCCACATTGCGACCAGTTCAGCATATGACAGGAGACACTGTTTGAGTGTAACAAACGTGAAACATTTCTTTTAGCCTTTTCTTATGAAAACAGGGTCCAAAATCATGGGTTTTCGTTCAGCAGTGGAAGTAGGAGGCGCGCTCTACAATAGGCAAGGGTTTTCAAGTCTGCAAGTACGTTTTAAGCTGAGTTCCATGAACATTGTCCAAAATCATGTTTTAGGCCAAATCCACAATGCGACCAGTTCAGCATATGAGAGGAGACACTGTTTGAGTGTAACAAAGCGTGAAACATTTCTTTTAGCCTTTTTCGCATGAAAACAGGGTCCAAAATCATGGGTTTTCGTTCAGCAGTGGAAGTAGGAGGCGCGCTCTACAATAGGCAAGGGTTTTCAAGTCTGCAAGTACGTTTTAAGCTGAGTTCCATGAACATTGTCCAAAATCATGTTTTAGGCCAAATCCACAATGCGACCAGTTCAGCATATGAGAGGAGACACTGTTTGAGTGTAACAAAGCGTGAAACATTTCTTTTAGCCTTTTCGCATGAAAACAGGGTCCAAAATCATGGGTTTTCGTTCAGCAGTGGAAGTAGGAGCGCGCTCTACAATAGGCAAGGGTTTTCAAGTCTGCAAGTACGTTTTAAGCTGAGTTCCATGAACATTGTCCAAAATCATGTTTTAGGCCAAATCCACAATGCGACCAGTTCAGCATATGACAGGAGACACTGTTTGAGTGTAACAAACGTGAAACATTTCTTTTAGCCTTTTCGCATGAAAACAGGGTCCAAAATCATGGGTTTTCGTTCAGCAGTGGAAGTAGGAGGCGCGCTCTACAATAGGCAAGGGTTTTCAAGTCTGCAAGTACGTTTTAAGCTGAGTTCCATGAACATTGTCCAAAATCATGTTTTAGGCCAAATCCACAATGCGACCAGTTCAGCATATGAGAGGAGACACTGTTTGAGTGTAACAAAGCGTGAAACATTTCTTTTAGCCTTTTTCGCATGAAAACAGGGTCCAAAATCATGGGTTTTCGTTCAGCAGTGGAAGTAGGAGGCGCGCTCTACAATAGGCAAGGGTTTTCAAGTCTGCAAGTACGTTTTAAGCTGAGTTCCATGAACATTGTCCAAAATCATGTTTTAGGCCAAATCCACAATGCGACCAGTTCAGCATATGAGAGGAGACACTGTTTGAGTGTAACAAACGTGAAACATTTCTTTTAGCCTTTTCGCATGAAAACAGGGTCCAAAATCATGGGTTTTCGTTCAGCAGTGGAAGTAGGAGCGCGCTCTACAATAGGCAAGGGTTTTCAAGTCTGCAAGTACGTTTTAAGCTGAGTTCCATGAACATTGTCCAAAATCATGTTTTAGGCCAAATCCACAATGCGACCAGTTCAGCATATGAGAGGAGACACTGTTTGAGTGTAACAAGCGTGAAACATTTCTTTTAGCCTTTTTCGCATGAAAACAGGGTCCAAAATCATGGGTTTTCGTTCAGCAGTGGAAGTAGGAGGCGCGCTCTACAATAGGCAAGGGTTTTCAAGTCTGCAAGTACGTTTTAAGCTGAGTTCCATGAACATTGTCCAAAATCATGTTTTAGGCCAAATCCACATTGCGACCAGTTCAGCATATGACAGGAGACACTGTTTGAGTGTAACAAACGTGAAACATTTCTTTTAGCCTTTTCTTATGAAAACAGGGTCCAAAATCATGGGTTTTCGTTCAGCAGTGGAAGTAGGAGCGCGCTCTACAATAGGCAAGGGTTTTCAAGTCTGCAAGTACGTTTTAAGCTGAGTTCCATGAACATTGTCCAAAATCATGTTTTAGGCCAAATCCACAATGCGACCAGTTCAGCATATGAGAGGAGACACTGTTTGAGTGTAACAAACGTGAAACATTTCTTTTAGCCTTTTCGCATGAAAACAGGGTCCAAAATCATGGGTTTTCGTTCAGCAGTGGAAGTAGGAGGCGCGCTCTACAATAGGCAAGGGTTTTCAAGTCTGCAAGTACGTTTTAAGCTGAGTTCCATGAACATTGTCCAAAATCATGTTTTAGGCCAAATCCACATTGCGACCAGTTCAGCATATGAGAGGAGACACTGTTTGAGTGTAACAAGCGTGAAACAATTTCTTTTAGCCTTTTCGCATGAAAACAGGGTCCAAAATCATGGGTTTTCGTTCAGCAGTGGAAGTAGGAGCGCGCTCTACAATAGGCAAGGGTTTTCAAGTCTGCAAGTACGTTTTAAGCTGAGTTCCATGAACATTGTCCAAAATCATGTTTTAGGCCAAATCCACATTGCGACCAGTTCAGCATATGACAGGAGACACTGTTTGAGTGTAACAAACGTGAAACAATTTCTTTTAGCCTTTTCGCATGAAAACAGGGTCCAAAATCATGGGTTTTCGTTCAGCAGTGGAAGTAGGAGGCGCGCTCTACAATAGGCAAGGGTTTTCAAGTCTGCAAGTACGTTTTAAGCTGAGTTCCATGAACATTGTCCAAAATCATGTTTTAGGCCAAATCCACAATGCGACCAGTTCAGCATATGAGAGGAGACACTGTTTGAGTGTAACAAACGTGAAACATTTCTTTTAGCCTTTTCGCATGAAAACAGGGTCCAAAATCATGGGTTTTCGTTCAGCAGTGGAAGTAGGAGGCGCGCTCTACAATAGGCAAGGGTTTTCAAGTCTGCAAGTACGTTTTAAGCTGAGTTCCATGAACATTGTCCAAAATCATGTTTTAGGCCAAAATCCACAATGCGACCAGTTCAGCATATGAGAGGAGACACTGTTTGAGTGTAACAAACGTGAAACATTTCTTTTAGCCTTTTTCGCATGAAAACAGGGTCCAAAATCATGGGTTTTCGTTCAGCAGTGGAAGTAGGAGCGCGCTCTACAATAGGCAAGGGTTTTCAAGTCTGCAAGTACGTTTTAAGCTGAGTTCCATGAACATTGTCCAAAATCATGTTTTAGGCCAAATCCACATTGCGACCAGTTCAGCATATGACAGGAGACACTGTTTGAGTGTAACAAACGTGAAACAATTCTTTTAGCCTTTTCGCATGAAAACAGGGTCCAAAATCATGGGTTTTCGTTCAGCAGTGGAAGTAGGAGGCGCGCTCTACAATAGGCAAGGGTTTTCAAGTCTGCAAGTACGTTTTAAGCTGAGTTCCATGAACATTGTCCAAAATCATGTTTTAGGCCAAATCCACAATGCGACCAGTTCAGCATATGAGAGGAGACACTGTTTGAGTGTAACAAAGCGTGAAACATTTCTTTTAGCCTTTTTCGCATGAAAACAGGGTCCAAAATCATGGGTTTTTGTTCAGCAGTGGAAGTAGGAGGCGCGCTCTACAATAGGCAAGGGTTTTCAAGTCTGCAAGTACGTTTTAAGCTGAGTTCCATGAACATTGTCCAAAATCATGTTTTAGGCCAAATCCGCAATGCGAGCAGTTCAGCATATGACAGGAGACACTGTTTGAGTGTAACAAACGTGAAACATTTCTTTTAGCCTTTTCGCATGAAAACAGGGTCCAAAATCATGGGTTTTCGTTCAGCAGTGGAAGTAGGAGGCGCGCTCTACAATAGGCAAGGGTTTTCAAGTCTGCAAGTACGTTTTAAGCTGAGTTCCATGAACATTGTCCAAAATCATGTTTTAGGCCAAATCCACAATGCGACCAGTTCAGCATATGAGAGGAGACACTGTTTGAGTGTAACAAAGCGTGAAACATTTCTTTTAGCCTTTTCGCATGAAAACAGGGTCCAAAATCATGGGTTTTCGTTCAGCAGTGGAAGTAGGAGGCGCGCTCTACAATAGGCAAGGGTTTTCAAGTCTGCAAGTACGTTTTAAGCTGAGTTCCATGAACATTGTCCAAAATCATGTTTTAGGCCAAATCCACAATGCGACCAGTTCAGCATATGACAGGAGACACTGTTTGAGTGTAACAAACGTGAAACATTTCTTTTAGCCTTTTCGCATGAAAACAGGGTCCAAAATCATGGGTTTTCGTTCAGCAGTGGAAGTAGGAGGCGCGCTCTACAATAGGCAAGGGTTTTCAAGTCTGCAAGTACGTTTTAAGCTGAGTTCCATGAACATTGTCCAAAATCATGTTTTAGGCCAAATCCACAATGCGACCAGTTCAGCATATGAGAGGAGACACTGTTTGAGTGTAACAAAGCGTGAAACATTTCTTTTAGCCTTTTCGCATGAAAACAGGGTCCAAAATCATGGGTTTTCGTTCAGCAGTGGAAGTAGGAGGCGCGCTCTACAATAGGCAAGGGTTTTCAAGTCTGCAAGTACGTTTTAAGCTGAGTTCCATGAACATTGTCCAAAATCATGTTTTAGGCCAAATCCACATTGCGACCAGTTCAGCATATGACAGGAGACACTGTTTGAGTGTAACAAACGTGAAACAATTCTTTTAGCCTTTTCGCATGAAAACAGGGTCCAAAATCATGGGTTTTTGTTCAGTAGTGGAAGTAGGAATGCGCGCTCTACAATAGGCAAGGGTTTTCAAGTCTGCAAGTACGTTTTAAGCTGAGTTCCATGAACATTGTCCAAAATCATGTTTTAGGCCAAATCCACAATGCGACCAGTTCAGCATATGAGAGGAGCCACTGTTTGAGTGTAACAAACGTGAAACATTTCTTTTAGCCTTTTTGCATGAAAACAGGGTCCAAAATCATGGGTTTTCGTTCAGCAGTGGAAGTAGGAGGCGCGCTCTACAATAGGCAAGGGTTTTCAAGTCTGCAAGTACGTTTTAAGCTGAGTTCCATGAACATTGTCCAAAATCATGTTTTAGGCCAAATCCACAATGCGACCAGTTCAGCATATGAGAGGAGACACTGTTTGAGTGTAACAAAGCGTGAAACATTTCTTTTAGCCTTTTCGCATGAAAACAGGGTCCAAAATCATGGGTTTTCGTTCAGCAGTGGAAGTAGGAGCGCGCTCTACAATAGGCAAGGGTTTTCAAGTCTGCAAGTACGTTTTAAGCTGAGTTCCATGAACATTGTCCAAAATCATGTTTTAGGCCAAATCCACAATGCGACCAGTTCAGCATATGAGAGGAGACACTGTTTGAGTGTAACAAACGTGAAACATTTCTTTTAGCCTTTTCGCATGAAAACAGGGTCCAAAATCATGGGTTTTCGTTCAGCAGTGGAAGTAGGAGGCGCGCTCTACAATAGGCAAGGGTTTTCAAGTCTGCAAGTACGTTTTAAGCTGAGTTCCATGAACATTGTCCAAAATCATGTTTTAGGCCAAATCCACATTGCGACCAGTTCAGCATATGACAGGAGACACTGTTTGAGTGTAACAAACGTGAAACAATTCTTTTAGCCTTTTCGCATGAAAACAGGGTCCAAAATCATGGGTTTTCGTTCAGCAGTGGAAGTAGGAGGCGCGCTCTACAATAGGCAAGGGTTTTCAAGTCTGCAAGTACGTTTTAAGCTGAGTTCCATGAACATTGTCCAAAATCATGTTTTAGGCCAAATCCACAATGCGACCAGTTCAGCATATGAGAGGAGACACTGTTTGAGTGTAACAAGCGTGAAACATTTCTTTTAGCCTTTTCGCATGAAAACAGGGTCCAAAATCATGGGTTTTCGTTCAGCAGTGGAAGTAGGAGGCGCGCTCTACAATAGGCAAGGGTTTTCAAGTCTGCAAGTACGTTTTAAGCTGAGTTCCATGAACATTGTCCAAAATCATGTTTTAGGCCAAATCCACAATGCGACCAGTTCAGCATATGAGAGGAGACACTGTTTGAGTGTAACAAAGCGTGAAACATTTCTTTTAGCCTTTTCGCATGAAAACAGGGTCCAAAATCATGGGTTTTCGTTCAGCAGTGGAAGTAGGAGGCGCGCTCTACAATAGGCAAGGGTTTTCAAGTCTGCAAGTACGTTTTAAGCTGAGTTCCATGAACATTGTCCAAAATCATGTTTTAGGCCAAATCCACAATGCGACCAGTTCAGCATATGAGAGGAGACACTGTTTGAGTGTAACAAAGCGTGAAACATTTCTTTTAGCCTTTTTCGCATGAAAACAGGGTCCAAAATCATGGGTTTTCGTTCAGCAGTGGAAGTAGGAGGCGCGCTCTACAATAGGCAAGGGTTTTCAAGTCTGCAAGTACGTTTTAAGCTGAGTTCCATGAACATTGTCCAAAATCATGTTTTAGGCCAAATCCACATTGCGACCAGTTCAGCATATGACAGGAGACACTGTTTGAGTGTAACAAGCGTGAAACAATTCTTTTAGCCTTTTCGCATGAAAACAGGGTCCAAAATCATGGGTTTTCGTTCAGCAGTGGAAGTAGGAGCGCGCTCTACAATAGGCAAGGGTTTTCAAGTCTGCAAGTACGTTTTAAGCTGAGTTCCATGAACATTGTCCAAAATCATGTTTTAGGCCAAATCCACAATGCGACCAGTTCAGCATATGAGAGGAGACACTGTTTGAGTGTAACAAGCGTGAAACATTTCTTTTAGCCTTTTTCGCATGAAAACAGGGTCCAAAATCATGGGTTTTCGTTCAGCAGTGGAAGTAGGAGCGCGCTCTACAATAGGCAAGGGTTTTCAAGTCTGCAAGTGCGTTTTAAGCTGAGTTCCATGAACATTGTCCAAAATCATGTTTTAGGCCAAATCCACATTGCGACCAGTTCAGCATATGAGAGGAGACACTGTTTGAGTGTAACAAGCGTGAAACAATTCTTTTAGCCTTTTCGTATGAAAACAGGGTCCAAAATCATGGGTTTTCGTTCAGTAGTGGAAGTAGGAGGCGCGCTCTACAATAGGCAAGGGTTTTCAAGTCTGCAAGTACGTTTTAAGCTGAGTTCCATGAACATTGTCCAAAATCATGTTTTAGGCCAAATCCACAATGCGACCAGTTCAGCATATGAGAGGAGACACTGTTTGAGTGTAACAAACGTGAAACATTTCTTTTAGCCTTTTCGCATGAAAACAGGGTCCAAAATCATGGGTTTTCGTTCAGCAGTGGAAGTAGGAGCGCGCTCTACAATAGGCAAGGGTTTTCAAGTCTGCAAGTACGTTTTAAGCTGAGTTCCATGAACATTGTCCAAAATCATGTTTTAGGCCAAATCCACAATGCGACCAGTTCAGCATATGAGAGGAGACACTGTTTGAGTGTAACAAAGCGTGAAACATTTCTTTTAGCCTTTTCGCATGAAAACAGGGTCCAAAATCATGGGTTTTCGTTCAGCAGTGGAAGTAGGAGCGCGCTCTACAATAGGCAAGGGTTTTCAAGTCTGCAAGTACGTTTTAAGCTGAGTTCCATGAACATTGTCCAAAATCATGTTTTAGGCCAAATCCACATTGCGACCAGTTCAGCATATGAGAGGAGACACTGTTTGAGTGTAACAAGCGTGAAACATTTCTTTTAGCCTTTTCGATGAAAACAGGGTCCAAAATCATGGGTTTTTCGTTCAGCAGTGGAAGTAGGACGCGCTCTACAATAGGCAAGGGTTTTCAAGTCTGCAAGTCGTTACACTCCCTGAAAAAGGGCAAGAAATAATCACGAACGGAAGCAGTTATGTTTCCTCACTGACAAATTTAGTGTAATGATTTTACAAAAATACCACATTTTACAGAACAACAGATCTACAGGAACCAGAGTTCTGTAGGGTACAAAGCTTATTCAAGTCACAACAGCATAAACTGTAATTCACTAAAACATATACAAATGTTTCAATATAACGTCAAACACAAAGTAGCTTTAGCCAGTAACCCATAACTACATTTATCAACCATGTCAACAAAGTATTCGAAACATTCATACAAATAACCCCAAATATTATTATTAACAACGCACATGTTCATTCACAATTAGCATAAAATGGAGCTACTCTCATACGAAGTTATCGCTGCAACCAAGCAGATTACAGTCACACACGCACCTAATAACTCTCTTCAACTTAACTCTAACTTCCTCAAGATGTTACTAACACATACCTTAAACTCTCTTCACAGGTTGAGCAAGTTATTACATTCAAATTAACTCGTTTCATATCAATAACGTACCTGAAAAAGGGAGAAATAATCACGAACGTGACGCAGTTATGTTTCCTCACCGACAAATTTAGTGTAATGAGAAAAAGACCACGATTCCCCAGGAAGTTGGGTGAGACCAGAGCAATCGATCTCAGGCTCATAGATTAAGAGCATTTAGTAGATCACAGATGAACACTTTTTACCCTTAAATTAGGCACCACAAAATAAAGTAGTCAATATAACATTTACACATTCCTCTTACAATATTAACCCTTTGAGTCTTGACGGATTTTAAACACATTTATGCATTTTATCAATCTCTATGAACTAGTACTGATGCATTATCTTTTTAACCTTAGATATTTTAAGATCTTACATACCATGAACTTACTAATACTTTTTGAAGTGTATAACAGGCTATGAATATGTCCTTTAACCTGTCACACTCTCCCGACAAAATAAATGTTGTCCCAACATTACCAACATTGTCTTCTTAAACAGTCTATAAGCACTGGACGTAGAAAATCCTCTTCTGTAAGATAGTCCTTGGAGCAGAGGTCAAAAGTTCACAGTTCAAATAGAACCGAAGAAGTTATATTCACAGTCCATATCTGTTGACCAGCTGTAAACAGTCCATACAGCAGTCTTTTCTCATACTATTGTCAACAGTCCATCAGTTTTAATGATCTCTATGCATAGTCTGCTAATTGTCTCCGTGAAAAGTCTGCCCTGAAATCAGTCAGTAGTCCATGGTCAAACATCGTCAACTCTGCTCTGTGGCCTCAAGTTTGCTGAAGTCCACACATGTGGAGGGTGGCTGAAGGTAATATCGCTGTAGTGATGGCAGCCATGGAACCTAGTCCTGGTGCAGGGTAGACAGGGAACAACGTGGCTGTGGCTGGATACTGTAGCAGGAAGGGATACCAGGCTGATCATAGGTGATACGTCTTGGAGGGTGTCTCTCTCTTTGTGGTAGCTGGTAAGCTGGTTCCTCAGGTTCAGCAGCAGCAGTTAATGAAGGAAAGGCACTTAGTGGACGATCATCCAGCACATTTTCAGCAGGCAAGTTCATCTCCTCAGCAGGCAGTTCTATAACTTCGTTGTTTTCTCCTCCAGCTGATTTTTCCAACAAGAGGCTGTGCTGGTAGCGTATCAGGAACTGGCACCGCAACTGTTTGTTTCACTGGTGGGGGCCTGTTTTCCGACTCTCTCGTTGGTTCAGCATACCTCTCAGGTACTGTAGGAGAAATGTGGGGACCTGTAGCGGCTCATGATGAAGGTCATATTCATCCCCGCTGTCTTCATCAGAATCTAGAGGCTGTGATCCAGGCTGATGTCTCTTTTTCTTACTTTTGTCATCTTTAGTCATTTCTGGTTGTCTCTCGAAAAGGTGGAAGTAGTCATAGGACATGAGCAGGTTTCTGTGCAGGACCCGGGAGCGTCCCCTACCACTTTTCTGGTCTCAACTCATAAATCGGCAGGTCTGAACCCATTTGTCTCATTACTGTGTGAATTTGATCTTCCCAATAGTTACGGAGTTTGCCTGGTCCTCCTCTTGGTGTCAGGTTTTTAATCAGAACCTCGCTAGCCAGGCTGTAGCACTGAACTCCTAACTTTAGTGTCATAGTACTTCTTACCTCTTTCAGCAGCTTTCTGAGCATTTTCATTTGCAATGGCGTATGCTTCTTCCATTCTCGTTTCCAGTTCTCCACGTAGTCTCGCTGGTTACTGGAACCTGCCTCTGTGCACAATCCAAAGAAACATATCAACTTCCGGAAGCCTGGGTGATCTCCCAAACAGAAGATAAATGGTGAATAGCCAGTCACCCATAGAACGGGTGCAGTTATAGGCATAAACCAGTTTGTTTAGAGACTCCTTCCAGTTTGACTTTTGTGTCTCAGTTAGTGTCTTTAGCATTTGCAACAATGATTCTGTTCATTCGTTCCACTTGACCGTTCCCCATCGGGTGGTAGGGGTGTTGTTCTGGACCGCCATGCCACTGAGTTTCTTTAACTGATGGAACAACTGATTTTCGAATTCTCCCCCCTTGGTCATGGTGGATGGGGAGGGGAACCCAAACTTCAGGGCAAGTCATTGAAGATGAGATTTTGCAGCAGTTTTTCCTGACTTTGATGTGGTGGCGTAGGCTTGAGTGTAACGTGTAAAATGATCAACAATCACGAGGATGTACTCATATCCCCCTTTGCATCTGTCGAGATGGAGGAAATCTATACATACCAGTTCAAATGGCTGTGTTGTCACAATGTTTGTCAGAGGAGCTCTTGTTTCATGGCCTGGCTTTTTCTGCTTGACACAGCTACAAGTTTTAGTCACATAGTGCTCAATGTCAGATTGCGTATAAGGCCAGAAGAAGCGGTCACGTGCACTAGTGATACAGTGCGGTCAGTACCTTGGTGTCCCATGTTATTGTGCAACTCTTCCATCACTTTACCTTTGTACTGCTCTGGTAGAACTAACTGCTTACGGGCTGTAGTGATTCTGTACAGAATACCATCACTGTCGATTGTCACATTTGTCCCATTCTCTGAATAGGCATTTTGTCTTTGGACTGAATTCCTTTTGCTCTTTAACTGGCGGTTTGGAACCAGACAGCGAAATCCGAGCACAGGACTGGATGACCGGATCAGACTCTTGTGCCTCTCTTATCCCACTCTTTTGGGATCGAGCTGATTGTTGCTGTAGTTGTCTCACCTTCAGCTGATACTACATAGATGCAGCTGAAATTGACTAAGGCACAAAAAGGCTCTTCTGTACCTCTACTGCTTGTATAGTGGCGGCAATGGTGTCTAAAGGTGGAAGCCCTCAGAACATTCTCTCATCAGTGACTCTACATCCAGTGGCATCCTCGAACAAAGCATCTGCATCACCGTTCTCTCTGCCTGGCCTGTACTTTATTGTAAAGTGGAAATCACGCCTTCTGCAACCCACCTGGAAGTGGTTGCGCTCAGTTTGGCAGTAGACAGAATGTAGCTGAGCGGGTTGTTATCACTGTGTATACAGTGAAGGTCGGAGCATAGTACAAAATAATCATGGAACTTATCGTGATTGCCCATTTTAGAGCTAGAAATTCTAGCTTGCCAGGAGGGTAGTGATAGTTCTTCTCGAAGCTGCTGTTAAGGTTCGAGAGCCATAAGCAATGACCCTAAGCTTCCCATCTTGCTCTTGATAAAGAACCGCTCCCAAGCCTTGGTGTGACGCATCAGTGTGCGTTACAACAAATGGCTGAGTGAAGTCAGGGAAACCTAAGACTGGGTGGGTGAAGCAGACATCAATCAGCTGTTCAAGTGCCTGTTGATGCTGGTCAGTCCCACAGGATTGGCTTCTTGTTTGAGGGCACCCACATGACTTACTTTCTTTGTTTTGCTTTCCGTGGGTGGTCAGGTAGGCATTTTCTCTGAATCTGCTTTCAGGAGGTCATACAGACAGCTGGCCCCCTCCTAGAAAAGTCTTTGATGTACTGTCCTTGTAGTAAGTGAGAAAACCAAGCATTTTTAGTCTGAGCTGGCCCACAGTCTGTGGTCTGATCTCTTTCAATGCACTGCTTCAAAAATCGGCTGGGTCAACTTTGCTAAGGCCGTCTGCAGACACTATTCTGCCCAAATAACGGACCTGGGGTTTAAAGAGATCACACTTACTTGGCTGGAGTTTGATGCCATACTCTCTGAGACGCTTGCAAACCTTTTGCACATCATTCACATGGCTGTCGAAGTTTTACTGAAAACTAGCGTGTCGTCCCAGATAAGGAATGCAGATGTTGTCCCACGGAGCCCTTCCAAACATTCCTCCATCAACGCTGAAAAGCTGCAGGAGCGTTTCATGAGGCCAATGGCATACGTATCCACTCATAGAGTCCCCATGGGATCAAGCAAATGCTGTCAGTGATCTGCTTTCTTCAGAGATGAACCCTTGGTGATATGCTTTTCCCGACGTCTTAAAGGGAGAACCAGGAATTACCACCTAAACTGTCCATGATGTCTTGGACCCGAGGGATGGGCTGGGCGGTCGGGATGTGTCTTTCTGTTCAGGTCTCTGTAATCTATACACAACCCGGAGGGTCCCGTCCTTTCTTCCTAACGCACCACGACAGGTGAAGAAATGAAGAGTTTGACTTCCCTAACCCAACCCTGGGCTATGAGGTCATGAAGGTAACCCTTCATCTCCTGATACAGTGGCCCGGGCACTGACACATGTATGAGCGCTAGACTGGTTCAGAGTCCTTTAGAGAAATAGTCATTAATCGTTCCAATGCAGCCAATGTCATTGTCCGAGTCTGGAGAAGGAGTGACACACTCCCTTCTCTAAGCATTTTCCTAACAACCTCTCTCTCTGTTCTTCGGTTAGGTGACTTAAACCTACTGGTGGATCCCACTGTTCAGTAGCAGTACATGGAGTTTGAACACTAGTGTGATTCACTGTGGCTGGGGTGACAGCTTTTTCAAAGACTTGGGCAGGTAACACAGTCATAATGGTTCTGTACTGTACCGATTATGGTGCGTCTAGCAGGGCAATGTCGTGGGTCAGTGGGGTTAGAGACATCAAAGCATGACAACTGGAAAAACACCTTTCTTAACTCTGACTAGTGTGTCAAAGAACTCAAGTTCATCGGACACTGCGGGTTCAGGTGGTCTGGCTGGAAAAAGCATTGTCATGTCATCTTTGAAAGGCTGGGAAGCTACCCGGCACTCAATCTGAATGCTACTGTGTTTTGGTACAGCAACCTTCTCTTTCTTGGTCTTCACTCGCGTATTCATCTGTCTGTTCTGCGCTAACAGCCTGTATAAAAGCCACTCACCTTATTTCTTTTTGAGGCTTGGGAAAGCTTTTTTTCACTTGTACTGTAACGGTTTAGTCTTTTCTGGTCATTGTCAGGATGTGCTCAATAACATTGAAACCTATGATGGGATGAGAGTAGGTGACAGCCTTTCATTACCAGCACTGGGATGATCAGTTCCTTCGTTTGGTCAGTTTCAGAGGCTAGCCGAAAGTTGTTTCAATCCATCCCAGGTCACGGCATTTCAGTCCCATTTGCCGTCAAATCTTAGATCATCAGGTGAGTCCAGAATTTCTGAAACATCCCTCAGCCTTGCGTTTTTGGGAGAGATTCCGCTTTCCATCGTTCATCAATGACCGATACCTGAGAGCCTGTGTCCCATAGAGCTTGGAGGTGTGGTGGCGATTCAGGTGACACTCAACAAGGGCACTGTCTACCGACTAGCGAGGTGACCTTATGGGGGTGGCAACCGGAGCTAGGGATGGTAAAGAGTGGGCATTTTCTTCTGTACAGAAAAAAGCTTTTCACAGGTAGAGTCCATTTTCAGGTGAGTGCATTTTTCCTTATGTTCCCAGTCCAATGTTGGTTTTGACATCCTTTGGAACAGTACAGTGCTCTCTTTACATGATGAACATTGTTTCAGGTTCTCAAATGAATCTTCTCTGGCACAATTTGCACATTTCTGGGACTTTTTGGAAGCTACGGTTGTAACACTTGTCCCTCAGCGGTAACCCTTCCCGTTCAGAAGGGGCCTCTTTGGATGGTCTGACTCCCGGATTTTACATCCAGCTTGAAAATGTTCCCCCACTCCCACATCGGAAGCTTGAGTGTGTGCAGCGTGCATCGTTCTGGCCTGCTGGCAGACAAAACACCTCCTTGGAGCTTGAGCAGAGCGGAAGTTGGTATTACAGGTTAGGTGCATATTGATACTGCGCAAGGGGTCAGGTGCCTGGGGCTGACTGTAGTTGCTCGCCAATACTGCTGCTGGGAAACAGGTGGCTGGGGGTTCCTATCACGGCCTCCTAACTGGAAGTAGGGGCATGGGCATAAGGCGATGACTGAAACATAGGCTGCTGTAATGTCTCCCTTTAATCTGAGCAATCTCTGCACCGAGGACCTTTTAGGGAAGCTACACCTGTCTTAAGTTCAGCTAACTCTATTAACAGTTCTCTGCGGGTATCTTAGCTTTGGCTTCCTTTCACAGGACACTTTGCAGATGGCGTATCTTCTAACTGAACTACACTTACAGTTGTAGCAGGCTGTGGGGCATTAAAACGCTTTTTGTTTCGATCTTTCTCTAACTCATTAGCACAAGCAATGTTGAGCTTCTCTGTAGCAAAACCTCATCTGATGTTTCCCGCTTATCAAGCAGGAGAGGTGCATGTCTATCCTGATACTGTCACTCTGGAGACCTGAAGGACTGTGTGTAAACACATGCGCTGGACTAGGGCAGGGTCATACTTAAGCCCTGATTCTGACTCCTGGGGACGCAAATAGTATTTTCTGCCTCAAATCTAAGACGCCACATCAGGAAGCTTTGAGGGTCTCCTTCTAACTATGCTGTGCTTCTGAAGCTAGCTGTTTGTAAAGCTCTGTTACTCTTCTCTTGGAAGTGGGAACGCAGGATGCATCTAAGTGTGAGGAAGAGTTAGCTGGGGTTTACCTTCCAAGTAGCTGCGTAGCTGTGAGCCTGGAGAAATAGCCCTGATTACTGCGTCTACTATTTCTACCTCAGGATAAAACTCTGTTAAGTCCATTCTCAATCTGATGGGCAAGGCTGGAAAAAAGTTAGTTTATCTTTCTGGCCCGGTTCACCTATCTGACCAGAAATTTTTTAACTCTTTGTCGCCAGTATGAGCCGGGCTGTGCACTGGGTGAGAGCTGCATGCTCACTCTGAAGATGGGCAGGGGAAGTTGGGGCTAGGCGCTAGAGAATCACTGGCTTGGTCTGCAGTACTCTGCTCAGTTCCCACCCCCTTGTTGTGGCTGGTTACAGTTCTCAGTCCCTCCTATTCTGTGATGTGTTCTGGCTGTTTCAATATCATGGTCAGTTTGCCTGTCTTGCTATCTATGCCACTGATCATCTCTGTCAAGATTTTGTCTTTAAGTAACAATAATTCCAGACATGCCGCCATCTTCTAACTCTGCAACTTCCTCTCTTTCAAGGAACATCATAATGTGAGTCATCAGTGATATGGCAGGGATTTGTCTTGAACATCTCTTCTCTGTTACGCCAGATATGCCGGAAGGAAATCACATACGTCCTAGTAACTTGTCTTTAGTCAGGTGTGCAATTCTCCTACTACCTCTTCCTGTAGTTCTTCCAAGGCAGTTGTCATGTTGACAGGACAGGAGGAACCCTTACTGTGCAGGAGTTGACTCTGAATTAGGTGGTCCTTACTGCTCTCTGATGGTCTCTCAACGCCTCAGTCGTACACGTACTTAACCCCCAACTTCCAGCTCCCCTCGAATAGCAATCACTTTCCCCTCACTGCAGCCTGCCTGGGTTGTTATGTAGGGATTTAGCTGGCTCGGAATTCAGCGACCAGGATGTGGAAGCCGGACATCTGAGAAGCAATCTCAGCGGGAGCCTCCAAATGTTACACCCTGAAAAAGGGGGAGAAATAATCACGAACGTGACGCAGTTATGTTTCCTCACTGACAAATTTAGTGTAATGATTTTACAAAAATACCACATTTTACAGAACAACAGATCTACAGGAACCAGAGTTTTGTAGGGTACAAAAGCTTATTCAAGTCACAACAGCATAAACTGTAATTCACTAAAACATATACAAATGTTTCAATATAACTGTCAAAACACAAAGTAGCTTTAGCTCAGTAACCCATAACTACATTTATCAACCATGTCAACAAAGTATTGAAACACATTATACAAATAACCCCAAATATTATTATTAACAACGCACATGTTCATTCACAATTAGCATAAAATGGCAGCTACTCTCAGTACGAAGCTATCGCTGCAACCAAGCAGAGTTACAGTCACACACGCACCTAATAACTCTCTTCAACTTAACTCTAACTTCCTCAAGATGTTACTAACACATACCTTAAACTCTCTTCACAGGTTAGCAAGTTATTACATGTCCAATTAACTCGTTCCATATCAATAACGTACCTGAAAAAGGGAAGAAATAATCACGAACGTGAACGCAGTTATGTTCCTCACTGACAAATTTAGTGTAATGAGAAAAAAGACCAGCGATTCCCCCAGGAAGTTAGGGTGAGACCAGAGCAATCGATCTCAGGCTCATAGATTAAGAGCATTTAGTAGATCACAGATGAACACTTTTACCCTTAAATTACGAACACCACAAAATAAAGTAGTCAATATAACATTTACACATTCCTCTTACAATATTAACCTTTGACTTCTTGACGGATTTTAAAACACATTTATGCATTTTATCAATCTCTATGAATTAGTACTGGATGCATTCTCTTTTTAACCTTAGATATTTTAAGATCCTTACATACCATGAACTTACTAATACTTTTTAGTGTATAACAGGCTGCATGAATATGTCCTTTAACCTGTCACACTTGAGCACATAGAAACTCACTCAAACACTGCCCCAAATATAATAATATGCCATTTAGCAGACGCTTTTATCCAAAGCGACTTACAGTCATGCGTGCATACATTTTTGTGTATGGGTGGTCCCGGGGATCGAACCCACTACCTTGGCGTTACAAGCGCCGTGCTCTACCAGCTGAGCTACAGAGGACCACGTACTCCCGTAACAAAACCTATAGTTGCGTAACAGCACTTTGTGTAACTTTACCATAGTTTTATGTGTAACTTTACCATAGTTTTATATTAACAAATTACGGCGCCAATGACAACATACCTTGCTAGTTGAAGGTCAGGCAAAAGAGAACAATAAGAGGGTACATAAATACAGATAACCCGCGATGGACCAAACCAAAATATAGAAAACTTTTACAATTAGGTGTATTTACAATATAGATAGATAAAAATGTTTGTACACCAAAAAATAACATTAGCTATGCAGCTGTAATTAAATAAAGAAACCACATTGAATTATTATTATTATTATTATTATTATTATTATTATTATTATTATTAACTTATTAACATCCCCTCTTGACATGGCCTACTTGAACTGTCCTTGTGTGCAATTTGGTGCATAATATAGGGGAACAACATCACACTACTACACATTTATTCAAGTCATACCTTTATTGTCATTCATGCTCTTGTTTTTAACTGAGTAGTTTTGCAAAAGTGTAACCTGCGTCAATTCAGAGCTAGGAAATATTGGAATAACGTGCTTAAGAGGACCCCTGACACGCACAACAGGATAACACAACAACCACATTTTCAATTGACAATCATTGATTTAAATGGATGTGGTCAATAGATTTGTATAGGCATATATACTAATTTAATTTAACTTGTAAGCCAAGGATGGATTAGTAGGTCTATGCAACATGCACCTGGATAACCGCGTCATGAATCGGAACGGGCTCCAACGTCCTCATATACACATTATGACAAAATAAAGAGCTTAATCTTTCACGAAATAAAGACATAGAAGAAAACAGGTTCTAGAAACTCAGTTTCTCCATGGAAATAGAATGTAAACATGTATATTGCGCCAAACATAACCAAATATCGCCTACAACTCAATTCTCAGCGCAGCATATTGGACGACTCCACAGGCATTGATCATTCGCGACTTTAAGTAATTCCTGTTATCTCTAGAGCATCCCGTATATCTATAGCGCTGCATTTCGTCCCCCTCTGACCATGGATAGGGTTGGGAGCATTCCTGAGTTCACTTATGGTCCCACTAAGGTAATCTTAGGAGATATTCCTTTTAGCATACTGTAAATGCCTGTGCATAATGTACCTAATAAAGCATAATTATTTTAATTATCTTCAAAGGAATTCTGTAGAAGCAGCCTTTATTTTCAGACTCTGCAGGCCTGCTGGGAGGAAGTATATTACAATAAACAGGTAAGATTCATCCCACAAAAACAGTAACCAAAGAAAAAAATAGATAGATTTAATCCCAAAACAAGAGTTTTCTTTCAAGACAGTTTAGAGAAGATGGTCATAAGAGTTTTTAATATCACTTGCAAATTGTGAGACATGAGCAGTTGTGAAATGTTGCGAGAGGCCCTTCTGAAAGCACATTATATGGTCTTTAGTGGCACGGTCTCACACCTTACCTCATCTTGCAGAAGAAGCTCATGGTCCACTATCTGCTGCTCCAGAGTCGAGGCCAGGTCTCGCCCCATGTCACCATGGAGCACATGAGCGACTGGCTGGTGTCTCAGGGCAAAAAATCCCTTAGGGAGAGGTGAGTACCACGTCAGCTCTCACCTTCACTGCCATTCTCTGTCACCAGCAGCACTCCAGGAGGTGTGGGTAAAATAAACAACAACAAAAAAGGAAGCCAGGAAAGTTGAAATGCTTTGTGTTTTATTTGAAGGGTGTGGAAGGAAACCCTGGAGGAGGGGAACGAACTCGCTCGGCTGGTAAGAGAATGAGAGTTAGAGACTTAGACTATCAGTCAGTGAGCTCTTTTCTAGCCTTTCAACAACTAGTTAGTACAGCCGAATATATCTGTTGTGAAATTACACTAATGGGACTTCCTGTTTCCCTACGGCAGACCTGGGAAGTAAACACCTGCCTAAAAATGATTGACATGGAGCACAAGGCTGTCTGCAAGCTCCGCCGCTCTATGCACCCCACCTCACCAGCTGGCGCTGACATGTGAGTTCCATGTACTGCCCTGTATACGGCTTGCTCCATTCATCTACACATCTGGAGCTATGCAGAAAGAAACTAGGGCACTGTTTTCTGTGTGAACATTGCACATTGTTTAGCTTTCTCTGCTGCTTTTTGTTGATTTCAGCGACCCTAAGGTCCACAGCATCGTGGAGAGAGCTGCTAGGAGCATTCTGGAAAAGCTGTCCAATGAGCCCTGTAGCAACCTGCTCAGCCCATCCCAGGTGGTGGTGGAGCTGGTGCCCAGGATCCTCCTGGCCCTGTGGCTTCAGCCAGAGGAAGGCCATTCAGATCACCCCATCCTCCTAAGCGGGATGGCTGTGAGTATGGTGGTGGCCGTAGGGGAGAAGCTCTCCAGCATGTTGAAGGCCTCTTCTCCTCACACCCCTTTCTCCCGGGCTGCTGCTTTTGACTCTGTGAGGTTGATCCTCGGGAGAATCAGCCAGTCCTTCTCCCTGGATGACATCAATACCCCCTTTTTTATGAGCTCTGTCTGTGCCTTTGTGGCGGACGAGGTGAAGAGCTACTTCCAGCCTACTGCAGACACCCTGCCAGTTCCCCCTGTCCTAGTGGTGGCCGTCTCCGCCACACTACCAGCTGACATCCAAGCAGGTGAGTAGCACTCATAGAGAGCACTCTGACAGATGCCTTTTGTCATAGCATCCTGGTGCCTTGTAGTAGTAGAGCCAATCAGGATTTTAATTGTCACCCCTAACACAGATGCAGACCAGGCTTATTCCCACCTGGAGGTTGTGGAAATCCCCCATAACACAGAGGCAGACCCAGCTTCTTCCCACCTAGTGGTTGTGGACATCACCCCTAAAACAGAGGCACACCCGGCTTCTTCTCACCTGGAGGTTGTGGACATCACCCCTAACACAGAGGCAGAGCCAGCTTCTTCCCACCTGGAGGTTGTGGACATCATCCCTAACACAGAGGCAGACCCGGCTTCTTTCCACCTGGAGCTTGTGGACATGTCCCCTATCACAGAGGCAGACCCAGCAACTTCCTACCTGGAGGTTGTGGACATCACCCCTAACACAGAGGCAGACCCATCTTCTTCCCACCTGGAGGTTATGGAAATCATCCCTAACACAGAGAAAGACCTGGCTTCTGCACACCTGGAGGTTGAGGGAATCACCCCTAACACAGAGTTTGACCCAGCTTCTCCCCACCTAGAGGTTGTTGACATCACCCGTAGCAGAGAGGCAGTCCTGGCTTCTTCCCACATAGTGGTTATGGACATCAACCCCTATCACAGAGGCACACCCGGATTCTTCCCACCTGATGGTTGTGGACATCACCCTTAACACAGAGTCAGACCTGGCATCTTCCCACCTAGTGGTTGTGGACATCACACCTAACACAGAGGCACACCCGGCTTCTTCCCACCTAGTGGTTGTGGACATCACCCGTAAAACAGAGGCAGATCCGGCTTCTTCTCACCTGGAGGTTGTGGACTTCACCCTTAACACAGAGGCAGACTCGGCTTCTTCTCACCTGGAGGTTGTGGACATCACCCCTAATACAGAGACAGACTCGGCTTCTTCTCACCTGGAGGTTGTGGACATCACCCCTAACACAGAGGCAGACCCGGCTTCTTTCCACCTAGAGGTTGTGGACATCACCCCTAACACAGAGGCAGACCTGGCTTCTTCCCACCTGGAGGTTGTTTACAAAAGCCGTAGCACAGAGGCAGACCCGGTATCTTACCACCTGGAGGTTGACGACATCACCCCTAACACAGAGGCAGACCCGGCTTCTTCTCACCTGGAGGTGTTGGACCTCACCCCTAACAAAGAGGCAAACCCATCTTCTTCCCACCGTAAGGTTGTGGACATCACCCCTAATACAGAGGTAGACCCGGCTTCTTCTCACCTGGAGGTTGTGGAAATCACCCCTAACAAAGTGGCAGAACCCGTCTCTTCCCACTTGGAGATTGTGTTCGTCACACCTAACACAGAGGCAGAACCCGTCTCTTCCCACTTGGAAGTTGTGGACATCACCCCTTACACAGAGGCAGACCCGGCTTCTACCCACCTGAAGGTTGTGGACATCACCCCTAACACAGATGCAGACCCAGCTTGTTCTCAGCTGGAGGTTTTGGACCTCACCCCTAACACAGATGCATATCCGGCTTCTTCACTCTTGGAGGTTGTGGACGTCACACCTGAAGAAAAGCCTCTCATGGTGGCCGTCTCCGCCACTCTGCCATCTGACATCCAAGCAGGTGAGCAAGACTTATAGAAAGCACTCTGACAGGTGCCATTTGTCATGATAACATGTAAAGTGTTGGTCCCATGTTTCATGAGCTGAAATAAAAGATCCAATTCAACTGGCCAGTGTTTAGAACCTTCGGATTGCATTTATTTACATTCTGTCCCGCTTTTGTCCCTTTCCAGAGGATGTTGCTGTGGTCACCCTGGACGTCACCCCACACGTCACCAAGGACGTGACCCTAGATGTTCCATGCAGGGCGAGGAAAGGGGCAGTCCGGCGTTTTTTTGCAGGCTTTGGAGGGCAGTGTGCTGCTGCGCTTGCCACAAGGAAGAGGAGGAACAATATTAATTATTCATTAGACCAGAAACAGGATTGAACCATTAAAATTATTTTTTTTGCATTATAGTTGCCTTCAATTCTGATTTTCTTCTGTTTAATTCTTAATTAATTTCAGAACATTTCTCTAAACTTTGTGGAGTACGTTGTGTAAATAAGTGGGAAACATCCCAATCCCAATTTTAATGCTTTTAATAATTTACTTATTACATTTTTTTTTATGTGTTATTTGACAAAAAAGTGGAGGGCGCTCAACCAATGTTGAGTCGAGGTGCAACCAAAAACCTTAATCATAATATAAAAGGAAAAGCACAACTCTTTCTCACTATTAAAAATGCATTGTTTTATTTAAGCAAGGTTAAAAGATTAACGTTTTGGCCTAGTCTATGACCATATGCAAGTTGTGTTTGCCCAGTAAAATGGGGAGCCAGACTCACCCTGGTTCTTGAGGGTTGCAGACACTGAATAATTATCATTTGAAATAAATGGCACTTTTCAAGTCTTGACTAAATATCTTTAATGAATATGAATTAAACATTTATTTTTATTTTTTTTATTTCAACTTTATATAACCAGGTAGGCCAGTTGAGAACAAGTTGTCATTTACAACTGCGACCTGGCCAAGATAAAGCAAAGCAGTGCGATAAAAACAACAACAACACAGAGTTACACATGAGATAAACAAAACATACAGTCAATAACACAATAGAAAATCTATATACAGTGTTTGCAAATGTAATAAGTTATGGAGGTAAGGCAATACATTTAGTATTAACACTGGAGTGATAGATGTGCAGAAGATGATGTTCAAGTAGAGATACTGGGGTGCAAATTAGCAAAATAAATAACAATATGGGGATGAGGTAGTTGGGTGGGCTAATTACAGATGGGCTGTGTACAGGTGCAGTGATCGGTAAGCTGCTCTGACAACTGATGCTTAAAGTTAGTGAGGGAGATAAGAGTCTCCAGCTTCAGAGATTTTTGCAGTTCTTTCCAGTCATTAGCAGGAGAGAACTGGAAGGAATGGTGGCCAAAGGAGGTGTGATATACCTGCAGGAGCGCATACCACGGGTGGGTGTTGCTATGGTGACCAATGACTTCAGATAAGGCGGGGATAGATGACCTGGAGCCAGTGGGATTGGCGACAAATATGTAGTGAGGGCCAACCAACGAAAGCGTACAGGTCACAATGGTAGGTAGTATATTGGGCTTTGTTGACAAAATGGATGGCACTGTGATAGACTACATCCAATTAGCTGAGTAGAGTGTTGGAGGCTATTTTGTAAATAATATCGCCGAAGTCAAGGATCGGTAGGATAGTCAGTTTACGAGGGCATGTTTGGCAGCATGAGTGAAGGAGGCTTTGTTGTGAAATAAGAAGCCACTTCTAGATTTAACTTTGGATTGGAGATGCGTAATGTGAGTCTAGAAGGAGAATTTACGGTCTAACTAGACACCTAGGTATTTGTAGTTGTCCACATATTCTAAGTCAGACCTGCCGAGAGTAGTGATTCTAGTTGGGCGGGCGGGTGCAAGCAGCGTTCGATTGAAGAGCATGCATTAAGTTTTAATAGCGTTTAAGAGCAGTTGGAGGATACGGAAGGAGTGTTGTATGGCATTGAAGATCATTTGGAGGTTTGTTAACACAGTGTCCAATGAAGGGCCATATGTATACAAAATGGTGTCGTCTGCGTAGTGGTGGATCTGAGAGTCACCAGTAGCAAGAGCGACATCATTGATATACACAGAGGACAGAGTCGGCCGAGAATTGAACCCTGTGGCACCCCCATAGAGACTGCCAGAGGTCCAGACAACAGGCCCTCCGATTTGACTCATTGAACTCTATCTGAGAAGTAGTAGTTGAACCAGGCGAGGCAGTCATTTGAGAAACCAAGGCTATTTGTCTGCCAATAAGAATGCGGTGATTGACAGAGTCGAAAGCCTTGGCCAGGTCGATGAAGAATGCTGCACAGTACTGTCTTTTATCGATCGCGGTTATAATATCATTTAGGACCTTGAGCTTGGCTGAGGTGCACCCATGACCAGCTCGGAAACCAGATTGCATAGCGGAGAAGGTACGGTGGGATTCGAAATGGTCGGTGATCTGTTTGTTAACTTGGCTTTCAAATACTTTCGAAAGACAGGGCAGGATGGATGTAGGTTTGTAACAGTTTGGATGTAGAGTGTCACCCCCTTTGAAGAGGGGGATGACTGCGGCAGCTTTCCAATCTCTGGGGATCTCAGAAGATACGAAAGAGAGTTTGAACAGGCTAGTAACAGGGGTTGCTACAATTTCTGCGTCTAATTTTAGAAAGAAAGGGTCTAGATTGTCTAGCCCAGCTGATTTGTAGGGGTCCAGATTTTGCAGCTCTTTCAGAACATCAGCTATCTGAATTTCAGTAAAGGAGAAGCCGGGGGGGTGGGGGGGGCATGGGCAAGTTGCAGCGGAGGGTGCAGAGCTGGTGGCTGGGGTAGGGGTAGCCAGTTGGAAAGGATGGCCAGCCGTAGCAAAATGCTTATTGAAATTCTCGATTATAGTAGATTTATCGGTGGTGACAGTGTTTCCTAGCCTCAGTGCAGTGGGTAGCTGGGAGGAGGTGCTCTTATTCTCCATGGACTTTACAGTGTCCCAAAACTTTTTGGAGTTAGTGCTACATGATGCAAATTTCTGTTTGAAAAAGCTAGCCTTTTGCTTTCCTAACTGATTGTGTATATTTGTTCCTGACTTCCCTGAAAAGTTGCATATCGCGGGGGCTGTTCGATGCTAATGCAGTACGCCACAGGATGTTTTTGTGCTGGTCAAGGGCAGTCAAGTCTGGGGTGAACCAGGGGCTATATCTGTTCTTAGTTCCGAATGTTTTGAATGGGGCATGCTTATTTAAGATGGAGAGGAACGCACTTTTAAAAAACAACCAGGCATCCTCTACTGACGGAATGAGGTCAACTACAATTGACTTGAGGATCAGAGCAGGAAGGCTGACTGGCTAGCCCTGAAGGCCCTCTGCCTCCACCTCTGTGTGGTTAATCTCAGCCAAGAGGTTGTATGGGTTTTCTGTCTCTCTCTGGGTGTGAATCACTATCACTATGACCTCTTGCTCAGCCTCCCCTCTCATTCCTTGCTCACAGGAGCAGGTGTGATGGCATCCAGGGTAACTCTTCCTCTCCTGTATCTAACCCATCTTTCTGGCTGTGAGTTCGATTGAGGTCACTCGTTCTCTCTCCCAGGGTGTTGGATAGTTTCTCCTCCTCTGTGTCTTGTGTATTTTCTACATTGTAGAATAATAGTGAAGAAATCAAAACTATTAAATAACACATATGGCATCATGAAGTAACCAAAAACGTGTAACACATATCAAAATATATTTGAGATTTGAGATTCTTCAAAGTAGCCACCCTTTGACTTGATCACAGCTTTGTACATACAGAATAATACGAAATGTTCTGAGACCAGGTTGCGCTTTCACCTCCCCGGTAAGAGGGGAATAAGGTAACCTCAGAGTTACATTCAAGGATACTTTATTGACACACACGGATGAAATGGACATGGAAAGGTAGTGGAATGATAGTGGTCCTGTAATGGACAGATAACAGGGGTAATGAATATGCACAAAAACTGATAGCACAAGTAGAGCAACAACGCTATTAACAAAGGAAGGGCTGTATTAATGGCATAATGCTACCTGCGGAGTATTACACAACACAGTAAACACAGAGAGGCAACTTACAATAGGCAATGGTAGTAACTATAAAGAACAACAAGCAAGAATGATATACATGTTACAAACTCACTTTGTGCATGTACACTATCCCACGGTATCTCTGTGCATTCAAATTGTCATCGATAAAATGCAATTGTGTTCATTGTCCGTAGCTTATGCCTGCCCATACCATAACCCCACTGCCACCATGGAGCATTCACAACATTGACATCAGCCAACAGCTCGCCCATACGCTGCTTTACAAGTGGTCTGAAGTCGTGAGGCCAGTTAGAAGTACTGCCAAATTCTCTAAAGCCGCCTTGGCTTATGGTTGAGAAATAAACATAAACGTATCTGGCAACAGCTCTGGTGGACATTCCTGCAGTCCGTAAGCCAATTGCACGCTGCCTCAAAACTTGAAACATCTGTGCATTGTGTTGTGTGACAAAACTGCACATTTTAGAGTGGCATTTTATTGTCCTCAGCACAAGGTGCACCTGTGTAATTATCATGCTGTTTAATCAGCTTCTTGATATGCCATATTTGTCAGGTGGATGGATTATCTTGGCAAAGGAGAAATGCTCGCTTACAGGGATGTAAACAAATTTGTGTACACAATTTGAGAGAAATAAGCTTTTTGTGTGCGAATGGAACATTTCTGGGATTTTTATTTCAGCTCATGAAACATGGGACAAACACTTTACATGTTGCGTTTATATTTTTGTTCATTGTAGTTATTAGCTGGGGAGATTGGGATCCTATCTGGGCTAGCTAAAGCCAACCTCATGGTTAGTAGTATGACAGAGAAAAAATAACAAGACACATTTAAACATCACAAATCTGAGGGGGCAAGTGACCCTGTGCCCCCTTTGGGCATGACGTCTCTGCTATCAACCACATCATTCTGTCTCCGTGAATATTCAAAACAGACACATTCATTCAGGTCTGGTACTGGTCCTACCATATAGATCAGGGATGGACAATTCCAGTCCTTGAGGGTCGGAGGGTGTCACACTTTTTCCCCATCCCTAGCAAACACAGATGATTAAACTTATTGCATTCTAAACTGAAACCCATGAGTACTTGATTATTAGAGTGAAACGTGTTAGCTGGGGCTGGGGAAAAAGTGTAACACCAATCAGGTCCCGAGGACTGGAGTTGCCCATCCCTGATATAGATGCTCTGTTTGCACGCATCGAGGGATGTGGTGACAGTGGAGACAAGGGAGCACACAGAAACAGCTTTGTCCTTTTAGAAAGTCGTCATAATCCTTAAATAAATATGATATGTATGCAAGAAATGCAGAGCCACTTCCAAAAACATATTGACAGAGTCTAGTATCTAGTAATCTAATCAATTAGTTTTCAACCCCTTTGTTATGGCAAGCCTATATAAGCTCAGGAGTAAAAATGTGCTTAACAAGTCACATAATCAGTTAGATGGACTCACTATGTGTGCAATAATAGTGATTTTTGAACGACTACATAATCTCTGTACCCCACACATGCAATTATCTATTAGGTCCCTCAGTCGAGCAGTGAATTTCAAACATAGATTCAACCATGAAGATCAGGGAGGTTTTCCAATGCCTCGCAAAGAAGGGCACCTTTTGGTAGATGGGTACAAATAAAGCAGACATTGAATATTCCTTTGAGCATGGTGAAGGTATTAATTACGCTTTGGATGGTGTATCAATACACCCAGTCACCACAAAAATACAGGTGTCCATCCTAACTCAGCTGCCAGAGAGGAAGGAAAACGCTCAGGGATTTCACCATGAGGCCAATGGTGACTTTAAAACAGTTAGAAAGTTTAATGCTTTGATAGGAGAAAACTGAGGATGAATCATCAACATTGTAGTTACTCCAAAATACTAACCTAATTGACAGAGTATGCAATCACTAACTGTAAGTCGCTCTGGATAAGAGCGTCTGCTAAATGACTAAAATGTAAATGTAAAAGAAGGAAACATGTACATGCATTGTGTTTGCAATAAGGCACTAAAGTAAAACTGCAAATAATGTGGCAAAGAAATGAACTTTATGCCCTGAATACAAAGCGTAATGTTTGGGGCAAATCCAACACAACACATCACTGAGTACCACTCTTCATATTTCCAAGCATGGTGGTGGCTGCATCATGTTATGGGTATCCATGTCAATGGCAAGGACTAGATACTTTTTTAGGATAAAAATAAATGGCATAGAGCTAAGTACAGGCAGATTCCTAGAGGAAAACCTGGTTCAGTCTGCTTTCCAACAGACACTGGGAGACAAATTCCCTCTTCAGCAGGACAATAACCTAAAACACAAGGCCAAATATTCACTGGAGTTGCTTACCAAGACGACATTGAATGTTTCTGAGTGGCTTAGTTACAGTTTTGACTTAATTCGGCTTGAAAACCTATGGCAAAAAAAAAATGGCTGTCTATATAATGTATGATGCATATATTTTACAATCCAGTTGTGCAAAGCTCTTGGAGATTTACCAAGTAAGACACAGCTTTAATCGACTCAGGGGTGGGAATACTTATGTAAATGAGATATTTCTGTATGTAATTTCCAATACATTTGCAGAAATTTCAAAAGCGTGTTTTCAATTTGTCATTATGGGGTATTGTGTGTAGCTGCGTGAGAGAAAATATTATAATTGAATCCATTTTGAATTCAGGCTGTGGAATAAGTTAAGGGGTATGAATACTTTCTGAATGCACTATATACCTGCAAGAAAGTGATAAATAAGTGACTGTTTGAAAGGGGTCATATAAACATTGCCTTATTTATATTTTTACATATATTTTTTTATTTTATTTTTTATTTCACCTTTATTTAACCAGGTAAACCAGTTGAGAACAAGTTCTCATTTACAACTGTGACCTGGCCAAGATAAAGCAAAGCAGTGCGATAAAAAAAACAACAACACAGAGTTACATATGGGGTAAAACAAAACAAAGTCAACAATCAAAAATACAGAAACAGAAATACATATATATACAGTGTGTGCAAATTTAGCAAGTTATGGAGGTAAGGCAATAAAATAGGCTATAGTGCAAAATAATTACAATTTAGTATTAACACTGGAATGATGTGCAAGAGATGATGTGCAAATAGAGATACTGGGGTACAAATTAGCAAAATAAATAACAATATAGGGATGAGGTAGTTGGGCGGGCTAATTTCAGATGGGCTGTGTACAGGTGCAGTGATCGGTAAGGTGCTCTGACAACTGATGCTTAAAGTTAGTGAGGGAGATAAGTGTCTCCAGCTTCAGAGATTTTTGCAATTTGTTCCAGTCATTGGCAGCAGAGAACTGGAAGGAATTTCGGCCAAAGGAGGTGTTGGCTTTGGGGATGACCAGTGAGATATACCCACTGGAGCGCAGACTACGGGTGGGTGTTGCTATGGTGACCAATGAGCTAAGATAAGGCGGGGATTTGCCTAGCAGTGATTTATAGATGGCCCGGAGCCAGTGGGTTTGGCGACGAATATGTAGTGAGGACCAGCCAACAAGAGCGTACAGGTCACAGTGGTGGGTATTATATGGGGCTTTGGAGACAAAACGGATGGCACTGTGATAGACAACATCCAATTTGTGTTGGAGGCTATTTTGTAAATGACATCGCCGAAGTCAAGGATCGGTAGGATAGTCAGTTTTACGAGGGCATGTTTGGCAGCATGAGTGAAGGAGGCTTTGTTGCGAAATAGGAAACCGATTCTAGATTTAACTTTGGATTGGAGATTCTTAATGTGAGTCTGGAAGGAGAGTTTACAGTCTAACCAGACACCTAGATATTTGTAGTTGTCCACATACTCTAGGTCAGACCCGTCTAGAGTAGTGATTCTAGTCGGGTGGGCGGGTGCAAGCAGCGTTCGGTTGAAGAGCATGCATTTAGTTTTACTAGTGTTTAAGAGCAGTTGGAGGCTACTGAAGGAGTGTTGTATGGAATTGAAGCTCGTTTGGAGGTTTGTTAACACAGTGTCCAATGAAGGGCCAGATGTATACAAAATGGTGTCGTCTGCGTAGAGGTGGATCTGAGAGTCACCAGCAGCAAGAGCGACGTCATTGATATACACAGAGAAAAGAGTTGGCCCAAGAATTGAACCCTGTGGCACCCCCATAGAGACTGCCATAGGTCCAGACAACAGGCCCTCCGATTTGACACATTGAACTCTATCTGAGAAGTAGTTGGTGAACCAGGCGAGGCAGTCATTTGAGAAACCAAGGCTATTTAGTCTGCCATTAAGAATGCGGTGGTTGACAGAGTCGAAAGCCTTGGCCAGGTCAATGAAAACGGCTGCACAGTACTGTCTATTATCGATCGCGGTTATAATATCGTTTAGGACCTTGAGCGTGGCTGAAGTGCACCCATGACCAGCTCGGAAACCGGATTGCATAGCGGAGAAGGTACGGTGGGATTCGAAATGGTCGGTGATCTGTTTGTTGACTTGGCTTTCAAAAACTTTTGAAAGGCAGGGCAGGATGGATATGGGTCTGTAACAGTTTGGATCTAGAGTGTCACCCCCCTTTGAAGAGGGGGATGACCGCGGCAGCTTTCCAATCTCTGGGTATCTCAGACGTTACGAAAGAGAGGTTGAACAGGCTAGTAATAGGGGTTGCGACAATTTCGGCGGCTAGTTTTAGAAAGAAAGGGTCCAGATTGTCTAGCCCAGATGATTTGTAGGGGTCCAGATTTTGCAGCTCTTTTAGAACATCAGCTGTCTGGATTTGTGTGAAGGAGAAGCGGGGGGGCATGGGTAAGTTGCAGCGGAGGGTGCAGAGCTGGTGGCCGGGGTAGTGGTAGCCAGGTGGAAAGCATGGCCAGCCGTAGCAAAATGCTTGTTGAAATTCTCGATTATTGTAGATTTATCGGTGGTGATAGTGTTTCCTAGCCTCAGTGCAGTGGGCAGCTGGGAGGAAGTGCTCTTATTTTCCATGGACTTTACAGTGTCCCAAAACTTTTTGGAGTTAGTGCTACAGGATGCAAATTTCTGTTTGAAAAAGTTAGCCTTTGCTTTCCTAACTGCTTGTGTATATCGGTTCCTAACTTCCCTGAAAAGTTGCATATCGCGGGGGGCTATTTGATGCTAATGCAGTACGCCACAGGATGTTTTTGTGCTGGTCAAGGGCAGTCAAGTCTGAGGAGAACCAGGGGCTATATCTGTTCTTAGTTCTGTATTTCTTGAATGGGGCATGTCTATTTAAGATTGAGAGGAAATTACTTTTAAAGAACAACCAGGCATCCTCTACTGACGGAATGAGATCTATATCCATCCAGGATACCTGGGCCAGGTCAATTAGGAAGGCCTGCTCGCTGAAGTGTTTTTGGGAGCGTTTGACAGTGATGAGGGGTGGTCGTTTGACCGCGGACCCGGTTACGGACGCAGGCAATAAGGCAGTGATCGCTGAGATCCTGGTTGAAGACAGCGGAGGTGTATTTAGAGGGTAAGTTAGTCAGGATGATATCTATGAGGGTACCCATGTTTACGGATTTAGGGTTGTACCTGGTAGGTTCGTTGATAATTTGTGTGAGATTGAGGGCATCTAGTTTAGATTGTAGGATGGCTGGGGTGTTAAGCATATCCCAATTTAGGTCACCAAGCAGTACGAACTCTGAGGATAGATGGGGGGGCGATCAATTCACATATGGTGTCCAGGGCACAGCTGGGGGCTGAGGGGGGTCTGTAGCAAGCGGCAACAGTGAGAGATTTATTTCTGGAAAGGTGGATTTTTAGAAGTAGAAGCTCAAACTGTTTGGGCACAGACCTGGATAGTATGATGGAGCTCTGCAGGCTATCTCTACAGTAGATTGCAACTCCACCCCCCTTTGGCAGTTCTATCTAGACGGAAAATGTTATAGTTGGGGATGGAAATTTCAGAATTTTTGGTGGCCTTCCTAAGCCAGGATTCAGACACTGCTAGAACATCAGGGTTGGCGGAGTGTGCTAACGCAGTGAATAACTCAAACTTAGGAAGGAGGCTTCTGATATTTATGTGCAGAAAACCAAGACTTTTACGGTTACAGAAGTCAACAAATGATAGCTCCTGGGGAGTAGGAGTGATACTGGGGGCTGCAGGGCCTGGGTTAGCCTCTACATCACCAGAGGAACAGAGGAGGACTAGAATAAGGATACGACTAAAGGCTTTAAGAACTGGTATTCTAGTGCGTTGGGTACATAGAATAAAGGGGGCAGTTCTCCGGGCGTTGTAGAAAAGATTCAGGGCATTATGTACAGAAAAGGATATGGAAGGATATGAGTACAGTTCGGGTAACCCTAAGCGTTGTGTAACAATGAAAGAGATAGCGTCATTGGAGGCATCGATTGAGCCGGTCTCGGCGTGTATGGGGGGGAACAAAGGAACTGTATGAGGCAGTTTGAGAGGGACTAGGGGTTCTACATTGAAATTGTATAATAAGAACTAACCCAAACAGCAATAGGCAAGGCATAATTGACATGGGAGAGAGGCATAAAGCAGTCACATGTGTTATTAGAGAGAGCTAAGACACAACTGGAAATAGCGATAACGTTTGGGCTAAGACTAAACAGAATAAACAGGACAGGGTACCGTGTAAAGGAACAGTCCAGCAGGCATCAGCTGTGCAGCTGAGTGATCATAAGGTCCAGTGAACAGCAATATGTGAGTCCGAGAGCAGTTCAAATTGGTGCTTCGGCACAGCTAGCAGGGAGCACAGTTGTGGTTTGCGTGTGCTAGCGGGCCGGGGGTGGCAGATGGATCTTCGTGGTCGTCGCAACGGGAAGCCTGTTGAAACCACATCAGACTATTTCGTCGGCAAACCAGTCGTGTTGGATCGGCGGGGCTCAGTGTCAACACTATGAGGTCCCGTCCGGTTGACAGAGAGGTAGATAGCCGGGAGATGGGCCTGAGGCTAGCTCAAGGCTAACTGGTGCTTGCTATAGGGCAATGGTAATGGTAATCAGCCAACAACAGGTTGAAGCTAGCTAGCTAGCTGGTTGTGATGATCCGGCGCTAGGGTCCAGTGATTCCGGCAGAAAGTCCAATAAGCTCTGGGTCGATAGCACGCTGGGTCGATAGCACGCTGTGCAGACTGGCCGACGAATTGTCCAGGCTAGAGCTAGAGCTGGCTGGTGGATAGTGTAGGCCACGGACAATGGTGAAGACGCTAACGGTGACTAATAACAGGTAGCCACTATTTTCAGCTTACGGTTCTTGATGAAAGTTATAAAGAAATAATAGAATCCTTTCCACGTTGGGTGAGGCGGGTTGCAGGAAAGTATATTTAGTTAAAGAATGAATATAACATAAAGTTAATTCTGTCTGAAATAGTCATGCTATAATGGGCGTCGTTTCTCAGACCAAATTTCCATTCTGGCTCAAACAAAGCAATCTGATCATGCTCCAGTCAAAAAGAGCTATAGGGAATGCCTATACATTGTCCAATCTCCTTCCACACATTGATTTCATCTTTATTCAGAAAGAAACAAACTTAAAATTAAGTGTTGTTTCAGTGTCTTGTTGCAGGTTGTGCAATGTTCAAAAGAGTGTGAGAGAAAAAGCATTAACTTGTGTGTGTGGTGTCAAGTGTGGATGGTCCTATGTATGCAAATAGCCGAGATTGGATATTTCAGCACCATGGACAGCAGCGACATTGGGATAGCGAGATCTGTAATTCAGCAACACATGACACTGGATAGCGGCTGTCTCAGGTGAAGTTGGCATTGGGAAAATCCCATCTAATGGGAAACAAGGCATAGGAGGCAAAAAGACTGAAGGAGAAGACTCCCACAGGAACTCTTGGCTTAACTGTTCTGCCACATTCATTTCAAATGTTACATTTTTCGATTTGTAAATAAAAGGGAACACATCTGCAAATAATGTAAACTGACTTTTCTAACTACACTGTACAGCTTTAGTGTGTCTGTGCATCATAGGTACAACTGCAAGCAATTCGCTTCTCAAATCCTTCTCAAATGTCTGTTTAATGTGAGAAATAAAATGAAAAACAACTCTTAGACTAATACAATGCATACTGTCACGAATTATTACTATTCCCAACAAGACAACGAAGTGATGGTCTTTACCCGCCATGGAGACTTATAAAGGCTACTTCCCCCCACCAAAAGTTCCCACGCTGAGCGATGTTGTTTCCTACATCATTATGCATATAATTCAAGTCATACCTTTATTGTCATTCATGCTCTTATTTTTAACCGAGTAGTTTTGCAAAACTGTAACCTGCGTCAATTCAGAGCTAGGAAATATTGAAATAATGTGCTTAAGAGGACCACACCCGTCGCTATGGGTGGGCCATAGGGCCGGGCCCGCCCCCCAAAAATGCTTGGCACCCCCCACTTGAGGCACAGATCTCTTAAAAAGTGAGGTGGAACTTTCTGAGGTGGAAGTTGGGAGAGTTATATTTCAGTGAAACGTAAGTGAAGGAGGCCCCGCTCTCTCGCTTTCCCAGATGTTTAGTTCATTTCATTCCGATCTCCTTTGCATTATTGTAGCCATTTTCTGTAGCCTGTCAACTATGCGTCTGTCTATCCCTGTTCTCTCCTCTCCGCACAGGCTTTACAAACGCCTCACACCGCGTGGCTGCTGCCACTCTAACCTGGTGGTCCCTGCGCGCATGACCCACGTGGAGTTCCAGGTCTCTGGCAGCATCTGGAACTGCCGTGCTATGTCCCTTCCGTCTTCAAGAGAGCGAGAGTTGCACCCCTTCTCAAAAAACCTACACTCGATCCCTCCGATGTCAACAACTACAGTCCAGTATCCCTTCTTTCTTTTCTCTCCAAAACTCTTGAGCGTGCCGTCTTTAGCCAACTCTCTTGCTATCTCTCTCAGAATGACCTTCTTGATCCAAACCAGTCAGGTTTCAAGGCTGGTCATTCAACTGAGACTGCTCTTCTCTGTGTCACGGAGGCTCTCCGCACTGCCAAAGCTAACTCTCTCTCCTCTGCTCTTGTCCTTCTAGACCTGTCTGCTGCCTTTGATACTGTGAACGATCAGATCCTCCTCTCCACCCTCTCCGAGTTGGGCATCTCCCCCGCGGCTCACTCTTGGATTGCGTCCTACCTGACAGGTCACTCCTACCAAGTGGTGTGGCGAGAATCTGTCTCCGCACCACGTGCTCTCACCACTGGTGTTCCCCAGGGCTCAGTTCTAGGCCCTCTTCTATTCTCGCTATACACCAAGTCACTTGGCTCTGTCATATCCTCACATGGCCTCTCCTATCATTGCTACGCAGACGAAACAAAACTAATCTTCTCCTTTCCCCCTTCTGATAACCAGGTTGCAAATCGCATCTTTGCATGTCTGGCAGACATATCAGTGTGGATGACGGATCACCACCTCAAGCTGAACCTCCCGGGGAAGGACTGCCTGTTCCATGATCTCGCCATCACGGTTGACAACTCCGTTGTGTCCTCCTCCCAGAGTGCAAAAAGCCTTGGCGTGACCCTGGACAACACCCTGTCGTTCTCCGCTAACATCAAGGCGGTGACCAGATCCTGTAGGTTCATGCTCTACTACATTCGGAGAGTACGACCCTGCCTTACACAGGAAGCGGCACAGGTCCTAATCCAGGCACTTGTCATCTCCCGTCTGGATTACTGCAACTCGCTGTTGGCTGGGCTCCCTGCCTGTGCCATTAAACCCCTACAACTCATCCAGAATGCCGCAGCCCGTCTGGTGTTCAACCTTCCCAAGTTCTCTCACGTCACCCCGCTCCTCCGCACACTCCACTGGCTTCCAGTTGAAGCTCGCATCTGCTACAAGACCATGGTGCTTGCCTACGGAGCTGTGAAGGCACCTCCGTACCTTCAGGCTCTGATCAGTCCCTACACCCAAACGAGGGCATTGCGTTCATCCACCTCTGGCCTGCTGGCCCCCCTACCTCTGCGGAAGCACAGTTCCCGCTCAGCCCAGTCAAAACTGTTCGCTGCTCTGGCACCCCAATGGTGGAACAAGCTCCCTCACGACGCCAGGACGGCGGAGTCAATCACCACCTTCCGGAGACACTTGAAACCCCACCTCTTTAAGGAATACCTGGGATAGGATAAAGTAATCCTTCTACCCCCCTTACCTCACCCCACAAAAAAAATTGTTGTAAAGTGGTTATCCACTGGCTGTAAGGTGAATGCACCAATTTTGTAAGTCGCTCTGGATAAGAGCGTCTGCTAAATGACGTAAATGTAAATGTAAATATATATATATATATATATTATAATAGTTGCTAATTTTGTGTTGCATTAATGTTGCATTCTTTATCATTAAAACATTAAAAATATAAAGAAACAATGGTGTGATTTTGTTTGATTGATGGGAATCTACACTGCAACAGCCTATCACGGCCTTAATAAAAAGAAAGTTAGGCTACGTACGTGACGTAGCCTACGTCAGTGTAGCCGCTCAACAGTTACCGCGCATTTTTTAACGCTGGATGAGTTTTCGCCGGCTTACTCGCTTCAGTTCGTCATATATATCCGTAAGTGGTTGAAAAGCACACCAACAGTCTCCTCTGCCAAATTGGATACGACACCGACGCCTCCTGATGTTGTAGTTGGAGAAGGAGACCCTGGACGACAGTCTGAGCCTGATGCTAGTAGCTTCGTGGAGTCCGGGGCAGCATTTGGGCCACAACTGCCTGTTGAATCAGTGGGTATGAGTGACCTCGGCATGGACAAACCCAAACAGGTTGTGTTGAGGAAATATTCAGTCAAAATGTTTGGTTAAAAAAAAACGATTAATTTTCCTCTAGCTGGTATTTGAACAGGGACTGGCTTGAGTACTCGGTGGAAAAGTACCGTACTCCGCATTTTGTTATGCGTGCAGGAAATTCAAATCTGTATCATCGGACGCGAACTTCTCCATTAAGGGATGTAATGTTTGGAAGCATGCAATTGGAACAGGCAAGGGCTTAAATAAGCATGCAGCTTCAAAAGAACATTTAGCCTGTGAAGCAATGTGGAGAGATTCAGAAAAACGTAGAGAGACAGGAAAATAGATTTCCACTCTTAAATTTAGAGCAACTGGCTCGCAACAGATACTACATGTCAGCTGTAATTGATATGCTGGAGTTTTTAGTGGTGAATCAATTGCCGTTACGTGGAGATAATGCTGGTTTTGCCAGTGTGCTAGATGATAATAGCTCAATGGGGCTGTTTTTGTCTCTCTTTGAGTACACCATGCGCAAAGATCCTGAACTGACACGGATTACAAAAACAATCCCACAGAATGCACGCTATACCAGCCCACAGATACAAAACGAGATTCTCGAAATGATGAGCAAACTCGTGACAGAGGAGATAGTGATACAAGTCGGCGATAGCTGGTATTCAATTAAAGTGGTTGGCACACGGGATCGTTTAAGCCAAGAAAACATATCTGTAGTTGTGCGTTTTGTTGTCATATATTCACTGCTTTAATCACCAACTTCATCTGGTTGTGATTCATGCCATGTCCAGTGAAGCAGCTGTCGATGATTTTTTTGGAGTATGCAACATGCTGTACAACTTCATCAGGAAGCCAACCGTGGCTATTCTGTACAAAGGCGATACCCTGAAACGTCTCTTGAACCAGAGATGGACTGGCCACTTGGCAACGGTCAAAGTTGTGGTGAAGAGTTTTCACGACATATCCACATTACTGACCGAGGTGGAAAACACACGAGGCCTTGGAGCGGAGGTGCGCGTCGAGGCTACGGGGCTGCTTCGTGCCATTACGCAGCGCAGTTTTCTTTTCATTGCGCACCTTGTTATGAAACTGTTGTCACTTTTCGAGCCGCCTAACAGACTACTACAGGCCGAAGATATGGACTTGTTCACTGCGGTGACACTTGTGAACAGCGCTTCTGACTGCGTGAAGACAATGCGCGCAGAAAACGAGTTTTCTGCACTGTGGGATCTCTGCGCTCCTCCAGCATCGGCCACCGAGGCTGTGCCGGTGACCGACCCTGGTCCAAGCAAGAGAAGACGCACAATTAATGAGAACCTCCGCGGATTTGCAGTTGAAGAAACAGTTGGTCAGCCACAAAGTGACATAGATGAAAAGACTGAGTTCATGAGATTGTTTTACAGTGTTGTCGATGCTGTGCAAGGAGAGATGAATGCGCGTTTTGGAGAGCGCAGTAGCGAGGTCATTGGCGCACTGGCTGCTTTGAACCCAGAGGCCGAGGATAATTTCCTGGACCCATCAAAGTTAACCCCTCTCCTGGTATTAGCTGGAACTGATGTGGTTGAATCTGAATATACTGTGGCTCGTTAGTGCCTGGTGAAGAAAATGACTGACACCCCGGTTACCCCCGAAGATGGAAAATGGACAATAGCCAACATCCTCAGCACATTCAACTGTGCACTCCAGGCTATGTCGACTGTTTTCACAGCCTACACACTTGCCCTAACCTTAGGAGCTTCCACAGCAATGTGTGAAAACTCATTTTCCACGCTCAAAAGCGTCTTCTCAGAGCATCGGCGCAGTATGCTGCACTGACGCAAGGCCCAGCTGATTCAGCTTGCTTTTGAAAAGGACCTCACTCACAAGTTTAAGTCCTAGTGGAAGGATACTTTGATGAGGAGGTTCTGCTCGGAGAAACACCGCCTCCCGCTGTACTGACAGGAGGGACTGGAGAGAGGACAGCGCTGCCTCCACTCAAAGTACCGGTAGGTTCAAAGTCTCTGTGTGTGTGTGTCTCATGGCAATGCATATCCCTCTGTTGACTGCTTTAAAATGCAATGTTTGAGAGATGCTTCTGGTGTTACATCTAATATGTTGTATAGTCAAGTGTTTTATGGATATTCATAATATTGCTTCTATGTAATGTGGTGTAGGCTATAGGCTACCTGGTCATATTGCTTTTGGTTATGTTTAATGTGATGATTAGGTGTTGCGCAAATAGAGTATACGATTATTATAAATATATGTACTGTAGGCTAATAATAATTGTGCCCTGCCCTCCCATGCATTTCATATGCCCCCCTTAAGACTGAGGTCTGGCCGGGTCTGAAGAGGACCCCTGACACGCACAACAGGATAACACAACAACCACATTTTCAATTGAAAATCATTGATTTAAATGGATGTGGTCAATAGATTTGTATAGGCATATATACTCATTTAATTTAACTTGTAAGCCAAGGTTGGATTAGTAGGTCTATGCAACATGCACCTGGATAACCGCATCATGAATCGGAACGGGCTCCAATGTCCTCATATACACATTATGACAAAATAAAGAGCTTAATCTTTCACGAAATAAAGACATAGAAGAAAACAGGTTCTAGAAACTCAATTTCTCCATGGCAATAGAATGTAAACATGTATATTGCGCCAAACATAACCAAATATCGCCTACAACTCAATTCTCAGCGCAGCATATTGGACGACTCCACAGGCATTGATCATTCGCGACTTTAAGTAATTCCTGTTATCTCTAGAGCATCCCGTATATCTATAGCGCTGCATTTTGTCCCCCTCTGACCATGGATAGGGTTGGGAGCATTCCTGAGTTCACTTATGGTCCCACTAAGGTAATCTTAGGAGATATTACTTTTAGCATACTGTAAATGCCTGTGCATAATGTACCTAATAAAGCATAATTATTTTAATTATCTTCAAAGGAATTCTGTAGAAGCAGCCTTTATTTTCAGACTCTGCAGGCCTGCTGGGAGGAAGTATATTACAATAAACAGGTAAGATTCATCCCACAAAAACAGTAACCACAGAAAAAAAGAGAGATTTAATCCCAAAACAAGAGTTTTATTTCAAGACAGTTTAGAGAAGATGGTCATAAGAGTTCTTAATATCACTTGCAAATTGTGAGACATGAGCAGTTGTGAAATGTTGCGAGAGGCCCTTCTGAAAGCACATTATATGGTCTTTAGTGGCACGGTCTCACACCTTACCTCATCTTGCAGAAGAAGCTCATGGTCCACTATCTGCTGCTCCAGAGTCGAGGCCATGTCTCGCCCCATGTCACCATGGAGCACATGAGGGACTGGCTGGTGTCTCAGGGCAAAAAATCCCTTAGGGAGAGGTGAGTACCACGTCAGCTCTCACCTTCACTGCCATTCTCTGTCACCAGCAGCACTCCAGGAGGTGTGGGTAAAATAAACAACAAAAAATAGGAAGCCAGGAAAGTTGAAATGCTTTGTGTTTTATTTGAAGGGTGTGGAAGGAAACCCTGGAGGAGGGGAACGAACTCGCTCGGCTGGTAAGAGAATGAGAGTTAGAGACTTAGACTATCAGTCAGTGAGCTCTTTTCTAGCCTTTCAACAACTAGTTAGTACAGCAGAATATATCTGTTGTGAAATTACACTAATGGGACTTCCTGTTTCCTACGGCAGACCTGGGAAGTAAACACCTGCCTAAAAATGATTGACATGGAGCACGAGGCTGTCTGCAAGCTCCACCGCTCTATGCACCCCACCTCACCAGCTGGCGCTGACATGTGAGTTCCATGTACTGCCCTGTATACGGCTTGCTCCATTCATCTACACATCTGGAGCTATGCAGAAAGAAACTAGGGCAGTGTTCTCTGTGTGAACATTGCACATCGTTTAGCTTTCTCTGCTGCTTTTTGTTGATTACAGCGACCCTAAGGTCCACAGCATCGGGGAGAGAGCTGTGAGGAGCATTCTGGACAAGCTGTCCAATAAGCCCTGTAGCAACCTGCTCAGCCCATCCCAGGTGGTGGTGGAGCTGGTGCCCAGGATCCTCCTGGCCCTGTGGCTTCAGCCAGAGGAAGGCCATTCAGATCACCCCATCCTCCTAAGCGGGATGGCTGTGAGTATGGTGGTGGCCGTAGGGGAGAAGCTCTCCAGCATGTTGAAGGCCTCTTCTCCTCACACCCCTTTCTCCCGGGCTGCTGCTTTTGACTCTGTGAGGTCGATCCTCGGGAGAATCAGCCAGTCCTTCTCCCTGGATGACCTCACAACCCCTTTTTTTATGAGCTCTGTCTGTGCCTGATAGATTAATTATTAATGACTAATTATTACACCCTGAAACTGTGTATAATGTGTTAGAAATGTGTGAGTGTAGGACCAGTAAAGGCTATGGCATTGAGCCACTATTTAGCAATGTGAGTAAGAGTTAGGCCAGACAACAAAGACAACTGAGAAACTAAGATAAAGAGGCCTCCCAATTTAGGGAGGGGAGAAACTGTTATGAAAACATGGTGCAGAATATTGTGAGAACGGCAATAACTGAGTAAAGCAGGGAGTAGGATATGTGTGTGTGTGTGTGTGTATGTATGTGTGTATGCATGTGTGTATATGTGTGTGAACTGAAGGTCAGTAGAGCAGTTTTAGAGTGGAAAACTACAGCCCGCCTACAGAGGGAAGGGATTTCTTTTTGCATGACGTATGAGTATAAAAGATGGACTCTGAAATTGTGATGGCAGAATTCTCAATGAATAAATATCTCTGACTATGCAGACCGAGACTCTGGCCGTTACTTAAATCCCAAAAGACTTACAACCCTTTGGGAGACGCACAGAGAAACTGAAATAGTTTGTTAAATAATTCACATAACAGCTTGGTCCTTCTGAGCCGGACTCCAATACCCTGTTTCTGTCATTCCAGGTAACTCTGAAAACCGTCGACGGGCGAATGATACATTCGTAAATAGAAAGTCCTGCCCTTTGACATTAAGGGTTAAAACAGGCCAGAGGACACCTGATTAATGACAGAGACGGTGACGGAATCCAAACCTACATTGAATCTCGGCTGCAAGGATAAGGTCAGTAGTCTTTATTCATTAACTTGGTGAAATTGATTGGAGGACTTGCTAAAATATTGAAAAGTAGCAAATTGATCAATGCGTAGCTATTTTAAGTGAAATGTGGGGTTGACTGTCAGGAATGATCAAGATTACATTGTGAGGATAGACTCCTCCGTAGAGTAGGAGATAATTCTGGGGGACTAGTCAACCTGGTGGTGGGTCCGTAATGATTCACGGTAATAGGCCATTACCAAAAGAAACTACCCGGTGTTGAAATAGAAGGAACTATTAAAAGTACACCTATGGGCAGTGGCGGCTCCTGAAAAAATTCTCAGGGGGGGCAATTTTTCTGATGATTTAGGTGACCTACACACATTTTTAAAAAGATATGTCCAGCAACAACATGAAGACAGGGGCAGCATATAAGTCAATACCAGAAGCATTTATTGACTGATCTCAAAAGTGTTGGCTTACCAGGGTTGGTGGAGCCCTCAGTTTCATCTTTGCCTCGCAAAGCTAACTCAAACACTCCGCAAAACTTCACACACTGGATTAGCCGGCTGAGGATGTGGCGGTTCTTGCTAATGTCGTAGTAAATATATTTGTTATAGTGAATATGGAATATGATATGTTGAGTAAAATGTTGTGCTAAGATCTATTTAGGTCAGGAGCTGGTTATAAGTTCTGTTCCTATCCAATAACAATGGACAAAAGGGTCCTATCTTGTCAGCCTTGTCAGTTTCAGTTCTCCAGTAAACTTGTGATTATCAACACTAACCTCATCGTTGTGGCGGCGGACAGCTAGCCTGTATCCCTCATCCAGTTGAGTGGGAATGTTCACTCTCCCCAAAGCAAACTATCTCAAACAGCTATCCATGTGGGTCTTTGACAGCTCATGTTTCTTAATCTTTCCTGAAAGATGGTGCATGTCCGTTACACACCAGTCGCTGTCCAAGCGGTGCTGTCTGCCGTGCCGCCTTCAGGGTGAAAGAGTAAGCAGGGGGTAGCAGAAGACTGCATTAGCTACATCGCAGCCTGCTAGCCAGGTTTTTCGTTCGTACCAATTTTTGGAAAATCCTCGGGTGTAGGACTTCCCCCCTTTAGTAGAAACCTGTTGAATTATTAAATTTGGTCTGGGAGGTCCTAATTGTTTCGTTGCCAATTTATCTTCATTTGTTCGCCGACAAAAAGGAACTTCTTTCAAAGACACAATCGAGTTGCACTGAAGCCTAGCCATTTTGACAGTAATAGTGAATTGATTGACGCTGCTACCCGCTCTTTTCTTAGTTACGTTCATGGTTATGTTACGTATGACGAAAGCACGTAAGTGCAAGCCCTCAGAAACCCATAGAGATTGTATTGAAAGCTCTGATATTTGAAAAAAATAGATTTTACATGGGAGTCTATGACAGACTTCTGGGCGATTTTCAACCTGACTGAAATCGCCCCCAAAAAGGGGGGCCATTTGAAGCACGACTTTAGCCTGATTGGACATTTAGTGGCACTGTGGCAGATCAGACGTCTAGATTACAACACTGATAACTACTGTTGCCGTGATATAATTGATTAGAAAAAAATCCCTTCCTTTTCCCGTTTGGCAGTGCGTCGCCCATATCGCCCTATTGAACACACCGCCCCTGCCTATGGGATGTAACCTGTAAGAGATTATTGAGCAGTCAACAAATAATCCGGGTTAAACAAATACAAAAAGTACACCAGAAGGAATTAAAATAGCATGTGTGAGAAATAGAATATTAGTTAACTCAAAAGTCACAAACAACTGTAGATTTTGCTGTAACTCTATCCGTTCTGGAGCCTTATAAACTCCAGGTTACCGATACAACACCAATAATCATGTAAGGTTGTATACGTGTGAGACCTAATGTTTGCTCAAAAGTCACATGAATAATTCCAGGTGGTTGTATAGAGGAGGGAGAACCCATTCCTGTTGTATGAGACTGTCAGGAATTATCAAGATTACATTGTGGGGATCAATCCCTCTGTAAAAGTATGAGATAATTCTGGGGGACTAGTCAAGACTACATATACAGGGAGAGGTGGTTGTATAGAGGAGGGAGAACCCATTCCTGTTGTATGAGACTGTCAGGAATTATCAAGATTACATTGTGGGGATCAATCCCTCTGTAAAAGTATGAGATAATTCTGGGGGACTAGTCAAGATTACATATACAGGAAGGGGTGATTCAAGGTGTTGTTGTGTGAAGCTATTTTGAATTACTTGTTAAATTGACTTGTTATATAGAAGAGGTGGCTAAGGGATTTTTAACAGTACCAACCATGGGGGGCAAATCCTCACAAGAGGTCCCAGAATTTACTGGGGATGAGAAATACTTGATGTAATTAAAATGGAATCCAGGGATAGAAGAAATCTCCATTATGTAACCAGGTGGAGGGAGAGGTATGGTTTTGAGGGACGTCTAGACGCAGATAAACTCGAATCCATGCTTAAACAGATACATAAGGTGTGTAAAGGAGAAATAAGCAGTGAGAGAGAGAGAGAGTAGGAGGGGGCCAGTACCCACTGATAGCCTTACCTAATCTATTGGCGGGGAATGAAAGGGGCCCCAGCAACCTTAGATCTATACAGTAATAATAATAATATGCCATTTAGCAGACAGGCCATGAACACAGAGGACGTGGCCAGAGCGGTAGAAGGAATGACCCACCCCAAAACAGGAATAGCAAGGTTTGGGCTGCCGTTAGAGGGCAGTGGGTTTCAGGGGATGCCCAGAGGACACTTTTGCCATGGGCCGATTACGGAGAGTATGTTGGGAAAATAGCTGAATTGTGTAATAGCCTCAGAGAGACATGCAATCCATCATGAGCAGAATAACAGACAGGACAGAGCCAAGAAAGAAGAGGAAGATGCAGAGTAACTAATTGCCACTCTGGGAGAGATGGCGGGTAGAACTAGAAACTTAGGAGAGAGAGGAGATAAGGCAGGAAGAAAAGAGAAGTGAGTGAGAGGGAAAGAGAAGTGAAGGTTGAGGTCTCCGTGCCTCCCCCAGAGCAGAGGGCAGAAAGGTTATATCCAAACTTGGCAGACCAGGCATGGAGAGAAAATCCAGATGATGAATATGTAGGGAGGAGAAGGAGAGTGCAGGGGAATAATGTTGCCCCCCCAACCGGCCCCACCTCCCTATGAGGAAGAAGGGGCTGGAGGAGGAAGGGAAGATGAAGGTGAGGAAGAGCCAGAGGTAGAGGAGTACCAGACAAGGGCAGAGAAAGTCAGACAGGAGAGAGAGAGAGAGAAGTCCATCCCCCAGCTTTGAGCGTGAGGAAGAGGAAGATAAGGCGTGACTAGTCCTTGAGGGAGAAATAGTAGACTCTAGTGGGGGGAAGACTAAGGAACCCTTTGATCCAAATTGTGAGGTGTTTGAATTGGCTACTATTGACTTAGCACTTCAACAGGAACAGAAACCTTATTTGACATTGACAGTAATGGGTATGAAAATTAAATTCCTTTGTGATACGGGAGCCTGCAGGACAGCAACCTGTGCAACAGACAAGCCAGATGGAGTCAGGATTGATGGGGAGAAAATCATAGTGCGATCTGCATCTGGTCATCAATTTATTGAAAGGTTATCAGCCCCAATAACCCTAAAACATGACCAATCAGGATGAGAGGCAACCATACCCATCCTGATATCTAAGCTGTGTCGGGTAAATTTACTAGGACGTGATGTAATGACTAAATTGAATGTGGCTGTCATTTCCGCTGAGAGGGGAATGAAAGTACACATAGTCAGAGACAATATGGTGGTCTGTGGGGAAGAGGAGCCATGTTATTGGTGTAGGCAAGATTTGTTAAGGGGGGAATAATTGATATTCCCCGAACCTTGATGGAACTTGCTGATGATGTAGTACCAGGCCCCACTAAAATGTCCCCCGATGACCTACACTGTACTCTCAGGTATAGCAAACACCCAGGTCCAGATGCAATCTATGAGGAAGCATTATTTAAAACCACAGAAAGGACTATAGCCTTGAAATGGTTTCACTATGACAACACCCACGCAGCAGTGGAGGTGGAACTAGGGCCCCAAAGTTCAGGGAAAGACGGAGCCCACATGTGTCCCTAGCAAGGGAGCCAGCAGAGTACTGGAAAGACATGGGCCAGTGGGTATCCAAGGGTAAGAGGATCACTGATTGGGTCAATATTGTGAGTGGCGATCAACACAGCCCATCCACAGATAGTACATTTAGATGAGAATGGCAGATGCTGAGGAGAGGAATACCTGTTGACAGAACAACAGGAGTCAGACTTAAAATAAGTTCCAGAGCATTTGTGGTCCCGGGGTCCAGCAGACGTAGGATTAATAAAAGGGGTAATTCCAGTACAGGTGATACCCAAATCTAATCATAGGCCATATCAGAAGCAATACCCTATGAAACCAGAAGCAATAAAAGGTTTGCAGTTTACCAAGAGCAGATTGGGAGGGACCTTGAGGGAGGGCCAATTCCCGGGGAGATAGTGAGGCCAGAAACAAAGGTGCAGTGTCCTGGAAATCACAGTCTGTTTTTTTTTTTTTTTCAGTTCTGCTGGGAGTACATTGGATGATGGGGTTTTGTGTTGAATTAGAGACAGTGAGACTATTAGTCAATACCTAGGAGAGAAGAGAGGTTACGGTAGCAAAGACAGACAAGAAGGAAATGGTAATAGTGGAGACAGGAGTGAGTGGAAGTGTTACAATTGTGACAAAACGGGACATTTTGCTAGAGAATGTGAGGAACCGTGTAGTTACTGTGCAAGGAAAGGGCACCAGTTAAGAAACTGTAGGCAGAAGGGGAAGAGAGAAATCAGGAGTCCTCATGACCTGGCTGTTTGGTTGTTGTTTTTTAATTGGGGTTTTCAAATAAAAAACAACACACCTAGTATGATGTTTATAAAGCCTTGTTGTTTCAATTTTGGGGGTTTTCAGCAGGTCAAGGGTGATAGGTCTTAGAGGAGCACACAGTGAATTTTATGGAGTTTTTTAGGTTTTGGCTGAGTTTGGGGTATATATGATTTCTTGTGAGAATGAATGTCATGAGGATTAATGAACACTTGGGATAAGTAACATTTATTAAATATTTAGAATAATGGTAATGTTTGGTATACTATGGGATGGAATTTCAATTGCCTCTGAACTCTGTTTTAACTTTCTGGTGTTAATTAATCATCCACACTGGTAAATTCTAAAGGCATGAGAGGAGGACTTTAAGATAGTTTATTTTACCAATAAATAAAAATAAGGGATGGCAATTGGATGATAAATTACCAATATTACCTAAGTGATTGTTAGGTAGGTGATAATATTGACACATGGGCAGTGACATGTGTCAAAAGGAGGGATGGATGGTAGAACAGATTAGACAACACTTTGTTGCACATGGGATTACTAATTATAAAAAAAAAAAAGATGTGTTATCTGTGCTCAAAATAATCACCAGGGCAGACAAAGGGCACCTCAGGGTGAGTATCCTCCGGCTAAGTACCCTTTCCAGCAATTGGAAATGGATTTTATAGAGTTATCACGGAGTGAAGGGAAGAAATTTAGAGTAACCCCAGACAAAGATGGGTTATCCCCCTTTGAGAAAGTGTTTGGAAGACCTTACAGAATGCCACAGTTGGCAGGACCAGACAGGCAGACATAGAACTAGAGAGCACCCTAGCAGAACACGTGAGAAGGTCGTTTATTAACCACACCTGTATGTCAGAGGTTTTGTGCCCCCACAGGTGAATTAAAGGAGAAGGTGACCCACTCTATCTAACCAGGAGACTGAAGCAGGCCTGGCGGGAAGGGCCCTACCAAGTACTGCCTTTGCCAGCAGAATAGCTGAGAGATCCATCTGGGTGCATGTCACACACTGTAAAAAGGTAAAACCAGCTACACCTGACGAACAAACACAGAGTTAGGAGAAAGATCCGATCACCACTAGGGCTCGGGGGTTGGCTCCTTAACGAAGATTCCCTTACCCTGTCTGATCATCCCTGTGTGAGTTCGATAGAAGGTAAAGCAATGGGTTGGCCTCTGGCATCTGACATGTTCTCAGGGCGAGGGTGGGGATTCACAGGTCTCCTGACGGTAGGTAGCTGTCTGATTGTGGGGGCCATATTCCTAACACACTCAAACCCTCCTGATCCGCCAGAAGTAGTAGTTAACCTAACACAAGTTGATAAAATAATACCTGAGCACAGTCTACGAAGGCATAGGAGACAGCTAGATGTAGGGAAAGGGGAAGTACTAGGGACTGTAGGGAAGGACATCACCTTTTGAGGTCTTTGCGGACCAGTTGGGAAGTTGGGGACTACTGGCTGGTAGTATCATAAAGGATGGGAGATATATATGTATGTCACCATGTACATCCTGGGACCATGTAGTTGCTCATACCGAGCGAGGGGGATATATGTGTGTGTGTGTGTGTGTGTGTATGTATGTGTGTATGCATGTGTGTATATGTGTGTGAACTGAAGGTCAGTAGAGCAGTTTTAGAGTGGAAAACTACAGCCCGCCTACAGAGGGAAGGGATTTCTTTTTGCATGACGTATGAGTATAAAAGATGGACTCTGAAATTGTGATGGCAGAATTCTCAATGAATAAATATCTCTGACTATGCAGACCGAGACTCTGGCCGTTACTTAAATCCCAAAAGACTTACAACCTTTTGGGAGACGCACAGAGAAACTGAAATAGTTTGTTAAATAATTCACATAACAGTGCCTTTGTGGCGGACGAGGTGAAAAGCTACTTCCAGCCTACTGCAGACACCCTGCCAGTTCCCCCTGTCCTAGTGGTGGCCGTCTCCGCCACACTACCAGCTGACATCCAAGCAGGTGAGTAGCACTCATAGAGAGCACTCTGACAGATGCCTTTTGTCATGACATCCTGGTGCCTTGTAGTAGTAAAGCCAATCAGGATTTTTATTGTCACCCCAAACACAGATGCAGACCAGGCTTCTTCCCACATAGAGGTTGTGGACATCACCCAAACACAGAGGCAGATTGCTTCTTCCCACCTGGAGCTTGTGGACATCACCCCTAACACAGAGGCAGACCCGGCTTCTTTCCACCTAGTTGTTGTGGACATCACCTTTGACACAGAGGCAGACCCGGCTTATTCCCAGCTGGAGGTTGTGGAAGTCACCCCTAATATAGAGGTAGAACCCGTCTCTTCCCACTTGGAAGTTGTGGACATCACCCCTAACACAGAGGCAGACCCGGCTTCTACCCACCTGAAGGTTGTGGACATCACCCGTAACACAGAGGCAGACCCGGCTTGTTCTCAGCTGGAGGTTTTGGACCTCTCCCCTAACACAAATGCATACCCGGCTTCTTCACTCTTGGAGGTTGTGGACGTCACACCTGAAGAAAAGCCTCTCATGGTGGCCGTCTCCGCCACTCTGCCATCTGACATCCAAGCAGGTGAGTAAGACTTATAGAAAGCACTCTGACAGGTGCCATTTGTCATGATAACATGTAAAGTGTTGGTCCCATGTTTCATGAGCTGAAATTAAAGATCCCATTCAACTGGCCAGTGTTTAGAACCTACGGTTTGCATTTATTTACGTTCTGTCCCGCTTTTGTCCTTTTTCAGAGGATGTTGCTGTGGTCACCCCGGACGTCACCCCACACGTCACCAAGGACATGACCCTGGATGTTCCATGCAGGGGCGAGGAAAAGGGGCAGTCCGGCGTTTTTTTTGCAGGCTTTGGAGGGCAGTGTGCTGCTGCGCTTGCCACAAGGAAGAGGAGGAACAATATTAACTATTCATTAGACCAGAAACAGGATTGAACCATAGACCATTAAATTCTTTGCATTATAGTTGCCTTCAATTCTGATTTTCTTCTGTTTAATTCTTAATTAATTTCAGAACATTTCTCTAAACTTTGGAGTAGGTTGTATAAATAAGTGGGAAACATCCCAATCCCAATTTTAATGCTTTTAATAATTAACCTATGACATTTTTTTTAGATGTATTATTTGACGAAAAAGTGGAGGGCGCTCAACCAATGTTGAGTCGAGGTGCAACCAAAAACCTTAATCATAATCTAAAAGGAAAAGCGCAACTCTTTCTCACTATTAAAAATGCATTGTTTTATTCAAGCAAGGTTAAAAGATTAACGTTTAGGCCTAGTCTATGACGATATGCAAGTTGTGTTTGCCCAGTTAAAGGGGGACCCAGACTCACCCTGGTTCTTGAGGGTTGCAGACACTGAATAATTATCATTTGAAATAAATTGCACTTTTCAAGTCTTGACTAAATATCTTTAATGAATATGAATTAAACATTTTATTTCATTTTTTTATTTAACCTTTATTTAACCAGGTAGGCCAGTTTAGAACAAGTTCTCATTTACAACTGCGACCTGGCCAAGATAAAGCAAAGTAGTGCGATTAAAAACAGCAGCAACACAGAGTTACACATGAGATAAACAAAACATCCAGTCAATAACACAATAGAAAATCTATATACAGTGTTTGCAAATGTAATAAGTTATGGCAATAAATAGGCCATAGTGCAAAATAATTACAATTTAGTATTAACACTGGAGTGATAGCTGTGCAGAAGATGATGTACAAATAGAGATACTGCGGTGCAAAATAAATAACAATATGGGGATGAGGTAGTTGGGTGGGCTAATTACAGATGGGCTGTGTACAGGTGCAGTGATCGGTAAGCTGCTCTGACAACTGATGCTTAAAGTTAGTGAGGGAGATAAGAGTCTCCAGCTTCAGAGATTTTTGCAGTTCTTTCCAGTCATTAGCAGCAGAGAACTGGAAGGAATGGTGGCCAAAGGAGGTGTGATATACCTGCTGGAGCGCATACCACGGGTGGGTGTTGCTATGGTGACCAATGACTTCAGATAAGGTGGGGATTGATGACCTGGAGCCAGTGGGATTGGCGACGAATTTTTACATTTTAGTCATTTAGCAGACGCTCTTATCCAGAGCAACTTACAGTTAGTGAATACATTATATTTTTTATATACTGGCCCCCCGTGGGAATCGAACCCACAACCCTGGCGTTGCAAACGCCATGCTCTATCAACTGAGCTACATCCCTGCCGGCCATTCCCTCCCCTACCCTGGACGACGCTGGGCCAATTGTGCGCCGCCCATGAGTCTCCCGGTCGCGGCCGGCTGCGACAGAGCCTGGATTCAAACCAGGATCTCTAGTGGCACACTGCGATGCAGTGCCTTAGACCACTGCACCACTCAAGAGAATATGTAGTGAGGGCCAACCAACGAAAGCGTACAGGTCACAATGGTGGGTAGTATATGGGGCTTTGGTGACAAAACGGATGGCACTGTGATAGACTACATCCAATTTGCTGAGTAGAGTGTTGGAGGCTATTTTGTAAATGACATCGCTGAAGTCAAGGATCGGTAGGATAGTCAGTTTTACGAGGGCATGTTTGGCAGCATGAGTGAAGGAGGCTTTGTTGTGAAATAAGAAGTCGATTCTAGATTTAACATTGGATTGGAGATGCTTAATGTGAGTCTGGAAGGAGAATTTACGGTCTAACCAGACACCTAGGTATTTGTAGTTGTCCACATATTCTAAGTCAGACCCGCCGAGAGTAGTGATTCTAGTTGGGCGGGCTGGTGCATGCAGCGTTCGATTGAAGAGCATGCATTTAGTTTTAATAGTGTTTAAGAGCAGTTGGAGGCTACGGAAGGAGTGTTGTATGGCATTGAAGCTCGTTTGGAGGTTTGTTAACACAGTGTCCAATGAAGGGCCAGATGTATACAAAATGGTGTCGACTGCGTAGAGGTGGATCTGAGAGTCACCAGCAGCAAGAGCGACATCATTGATATACACAGAGGACAGAGTCGGCCGAGAATTGAACCCTGTGGCACCCCCATAGAGACTGCCAGAGGTCCAGACAACAGGCCCTCCGATTTGACTCATTGAACTCTATCTGAGAAGTAGTTGTTGAACCAGGCGAGGCAGTCATTTGAGAAACAAAGGCTATTTAGTCTGCCAATAAGAATGCGGTGATTGACAGAGTCGAAAGCCTTGGCCAGGTCGATAAAAGACAGTACTGTCTTTTATCGATCGCGTTATAATATCGTTTAGGACATTGAGCGTGGCTGAGGTGCACCCATGACCAGCTCGGAAACCAGATTGCATAGCGGAGAAGGTACGGTGCGATTCGAAATGGTCGGTGATCTGTTTGTTAACTTGGCTTTCAAATACTTTCGAAAGACAGGGCAGGATGGATATAGGTCTGTAACAGTTTGGATCTAGAGTGTCACCCCCTTTGAAGAGGGGGATGACTGGGGATCTCAGATGATACGAAAGAGAGGTTGAACAGGCTAGTAACAGGGGTTGCTACAATTTCGCGGCTAATTTTAGAAAGAAAGGGTCCAGATTGTCTAGGCCAGCTGATTTGTAGGGGTCCATATTTTGGGGGGGATTCATGAGCAAGTTGCAGAGCTGGTGGCCGGGGTAGGGATAGCCAGGTGGACAGCATGGCCAGCCGTAGAAAAATTCTTATTGAATTTCTCGATTATCGTAGATTATCATGCTGTTTTATCAGCTTCTTGATATGCCACATTTGTCAGGTGGATGGATTATCTTGGCAAAGGAGAAATGCTCGCTTACAGGGATGTAAACAAATTTGTGCACAAAATTTGAGAGAAATAAGCTTTTTGTGCGAACGAAATATTTCACGCTTTTATTTCAGCTCATGAAACATGGGACCAACACTTTACATATTGCGTTAATATTTTTGTTCAGTGTAGTTATTAGGTTGGGAGAATGGGATCCTATCTGGGCTAGCTAAAGCCAACTTCATGGTTAGTAGTATGACAGAGAAAAAATAACAAGACAAATTTAAACATCACAAATCTGAGGTGTCTCTGCTATCAACCACATCATTCTGTCTCCGTGAATATTCAAAACAGACACATTCATTCAGGTCTGGTACTGGTCCTACCATATAGATCAGGGATGGACAATTCCAGTCCTTGGGGGCCGGAGTGGTGTCACACTTTTTTCCTCACACTCTAGGAGCTCAGATGCAATAATTTAATAACCTAATAACCAACGTTTCGACAGACAAGCTGTCTTCATCAGGGTATCCTGACGTTGGTTATTAGGTTATTAAATTATTGCTTCTGAGCTCCTAGAGTGTGCGGCTCTCCTTTTCTTTTTCAAGTGTTCTACTCCGATAGCCAGCACCTCGCCTAAATAGGTGTGCGTTTCTTTCGCCTCCATATTAATCTGGTACTGTTCCTACCATATAGATCAGGGATGGACAATTCCAGTCCTTGGGGGTCGGAGTGGTGTCACACATTTTCCCCCATCCCTAGCAAACACAGCTGATTAAACGTATTGCATTCTAAACTGAAGCCCATGAGTATTTGATTATTAGAGTCAAATGTGTTAGCTGGGGCTGGGGAAAAAGTGTAACACCAATCAGGTCCCGAGGACTGGAGTTGCCCATCCCTGATATAGATGCTCTGTTTGCACACATCGAGGGATGTGGAGACAAGGGAACACACATAAACAGCTTTGTCCTTTTAGAAGGTCGTCATAATCCTTACATAAATATGATGTGTATGCAAGAAATGCAGAGCTACTTCCAAAAACATATTGACAGAGTCTAGTATCTAGTAATCTAATCAATTAGTTTTCAACCCCTTTGTTATGACAAGCCTAAATAAGCTCAGGAGTAAAAATGTGTTTAAAAAGTCACATAATCAGTTAGATGGACTCACTATGTGTGCAATAATAGTGATTTTCAAACGACTACATAATCTCTGTACCCCACACATACAATTATCTATAAGGTCCCTCAGTCCAGCCGTGAATTTGAAACATAGATTCAACCACAAAGACCAGGGAGGTTTTCCAATGCCTCGCAAAGTAGGGCACCTTTTGGTAGATGGGTACAATTAAAGCAGACATTGAATATTCCTTTGAGCATGGTGAAGGTATTAATTACGCTTTGGATGGTGTATTAATACACCCAGTCACTACAAAAATACAGGCGTCCTTCCTAACTCAGCTGCCGGAGAGGAAGGAAAACGATCAGGGATTTCACCATGAGGCCAATGGTGGCTTTAAAACAGTTAGAAAGTTTAATGGCTTTGATAGGAGAAAACTGAGGATGAATCATCAACATTGTAGTTACTCCACAATACTAACCTAATTGACAGAGTATGCACTCACTAACTGTAAGTCGCTCTGGATAAGAGCGTCTGAAAAATGACTAAAATGTAAATGTAAAAGAAGGAAACCTGTACATGCTTAGTGTTTGCAATAAGGCACTAAAGTAAAACTGCAAATAATGTGGCAAAGAAATGAACTTTATGTCCTGAATACAAAGCGTAATGTTTAGGGGAAATCCAACACAACACATCACTGAGTACTACTCTTCATATTTCCAAGCATGGTGGTGGCTGCATCATGTTATGGGTATGCATGTCATTGGCAAGGACTAGAGACTTTTTTAGGATAAAAAGAAACGGAATAGAGCTAAGTACAGTCAGAATCCTAGAGGAAAACCTGGTTCAGTCTGCTTTCCAACAGACACTGGGAGACAAATTCCCTCTTCAGCAGGACAATAACCTAAAACACAAGGCCAAATATTCACTGGAGTTGCTTACCAAGATGACATTGAATGTTCCTGAGTGGCTTAGTTACAGTTTTGACTTAATTCGGCTTGAAAACCTATGGCAAAAAAAAAATGGCTGTCTATATAATGTATATTGCATATATTTTACAATCCAGTTGTGCAAAGCTCTTGGAGACTTACCCAGAAAGACACAGCTTTAATCGACTCAGAGGTGTGAATACTTATGTAAATGAGAGATTTCTGTATTTCATTTCCAATACATTTGCAAAAATTTCAAAAACGTGTTTTCAC